>NW_024058008.1:0-240000 GCF_016432855.1 Salvelinus namaycush | reverse complement strand
TGTTGGAGGGCCAGTAGGAGGCACTCTTTCCTCTGGTCTAAGAAAAATATCCCAATGCCCCAGGGCAGTGATTGGGGACACTGCCCTGTGTAGGGTGCCGTCTTTCGGATGGGACGTTAAACGGGTGTCCTGACTCTCTGAGGTCATTAAAGATCCCATGGCACTTATCGTAAGAGTAGGGGTGTTAACCCTGGTGTCCTGGCTAAATTCCCAATCTGGCCCTCAAACCATCATGGTCACCTAATAATCCCCAGTTTACAATTGCCTCATTCACCCCCCTCCTCTCCCCTGTAACTATTCCCCAGGTCGTTGCTGCAAATGAGAACGTGTTCTCAGTCAACTTACCTGGTAAAATAACGGTAAAAAAAAAAAATCTCTGGTGGACAGACTAGATACATTAAATGGTACCGTAGATCTGATACTACGGGATGCAGGAGATAACAAAAAGCATTTGTTCCGGTGCTTGAGTTTTTGCCACTGGTTACTTGGACAACGGTTTCAATAAGAGGAGGGAAACAATTTGGCCCACAGAGAGAGGGTTGAAGTGTTCCCGGTTCCGATCCTCGTTCCATCTCTTGGTCCCATCTCTTGGTCCCTCGTTCCACGTATGGTCCCAGAACTTAATGGACTATCTGACCAATTACACAAGACTTTAGTTAACCAGGATTACGTTGTCAGGGAAAAAACTCTGTCAGAGTCTCTGATAGTTGAGTAGGTCCCCTGTATGTCAGAGTCTCTGATAGTTGAGTAGGTCCCCTGTATGTCAGAGTCTCTGATAGTTGAGTAGGTCCCCTGTATGTCAGAGTCTCTGATAGTTGAGTAGGTCCCCTGTATGTCAGAGTCTCTGATAGTTGAGTAGGTCCCCTGTATGTCAGAGTCTCTGATAGTTGAGTAGGTCCCCTTTATGTCAGAGTCTCTGATAGTTGAGTAGGTCCCCTGTATGTCAGAGTCTCTGATAGTTGAGTAGGTCCCCTGTATGTCAGAGTCTCTGATAGTTGAGTAGGTCCCCTGTATGTCAGAGTCTCTGATAGTTGAGTAGGTCCCCTGTATGTCAGAGTCTCTGATAGTTGAGTAGGTCCCCTGTATGTCAGAGTCTCTGATAGTTGAGGAGGTCCCCTGTATGTCAGAGTCTCTGATAGTTGAGTAGGTCCCCTGTATGTTATGTAAACTGGGTTCATCAGTTACTTTGCTTACAAACATTCATAGTTTTACTCTAAGTCCTTCCAGACAGAGGAGTTTCAAACCAGATCTGTGTGAATGATATGAGCACTGAATGGTTGTTTCACCACGCAACATATTGACTGTGTGTGTGTGTGTGTGTGTGTGTGTGTGTGTGTGTGTGTGTGTGTGTGTGTGTGTGTGTGTGTGTGTGTGTGTGTGTGTGTGTGTTAAGGTAAGTTAGTCAAAGTAAGTGTGTACTGTCAGCAGTGTAACCGATAAAATATTATCATTAGGACAGATGTTTTTAGTCTCTCTGAGTGGCCTTCAACTCCTCTGTTTTAGTTAACCTCTGAAGTCAGAAACCCTGCCGACATATAGACATCGACACGAATAGTACAGCAACTTTTTCAACTGAAATTCCCCTTTGTTGTGTTTTTGATGGGGAGGTTTGACTTAAATGTGGATTAGGACCAATGTAAACAGGCCTGTGGAGGACAATGACCTCTCTGTCTCTCTGTCTCTCACCAACAACACAGACCTCATGTCTCTCTGTCTCTAACCAACAACACAGAGCTGATGTCTCTGACCAACAACACAGAGCTGATGTGTGTGCACTTCACACTTCCTCCTATTATTTTGACAGCTGCAACTTACGACAGCCTCTGCTCAAGCACACACTACCTCACACACACACACGCATGAACATACACACACACACACACACATAAACCTCCGATAGCCTCTGCTCAATATGCCAAAGCTAGACTGCACGTACCCGGGCTCTTACAGTACATCAGTCAAACACACATTCTTCATGTTGCTTCATTAGGATAAAAAAACAGAAGCGTCAATGTGGTGCCAGCAGCAGGAAGTAGTCAGTTCTGTATGAGGTCTCTCTCTATAGTTTCTCAGCTGTGCTACGATTGGCTCCAGTCACATGTTTCATCAGGTGTTGATCTAAATGACTCTATTGTTCTCAGTGTTTCAGCTTTACAACAACACATTACCCGTTGGTGCTGCGTTGTGCCCTGCGATGACTCCCTCTCTTTCCTCCCACCGCCTCTTCTCACGCACCCCAAATGCTCTGCCAGCGATGAAAGATAATTGTTTAATCGTTCGCTTGACTTTTATAACTCAAATGAGTTCACCACAGTTTAAATGACCCCCCCCCCCCCCTCCCTAATGTCAGTGTCACTGACCAACAGAAACAGAGACATTTGGTTAGACATAAAACATTGTTTCATCATCTGGTGTCAGAGGAGACACCCTTGACCAGGCTTTCTGGGATATATGCTCCATGTCACGTCCTGTCCGTAGAGAGCTTTTTATGTCTCTATTTTAGTTTGGTCAGGGTGTGATTTTGGGTGGGCATTCTACGTTCATTTTCTATGTTTTGTATTTCTTTGTTGTTTGGCGGGTGTGGTTCTCAATCAGAGGCAGGTGTCTATCGTTGTCTCTGATTGAGGACCATACTTAGGCAGATTTTTCCCACCTGTGTTTTGTGGGTAGTTGTTTTCTGTTTTGTGTTCTGTGCACCTGACAGGACTGTTTCGTGTTACATTTTGTTATTTTGTCTCAGTGTTCAGTTTAAATAAATAATCATGAACACTTACCAGGCTGCGCTTTGGTCCGATCCTTCTCATTCCGACGACGAACGTTACACTCCATCCTCTCTGTCTCAATTCAATTTACCTCAAGTGGCTTTATATGCATGGGAATCATATGTTAACATTGCCAAAGCAAATGAAATAGAAAATAAACATAAACAAAAAATAAACAAAAATGAACAGTAAACATTACACTTTCAAATGTTCCAAAAGAATAAAGACATTTCAAATGTCATATTATGTCTACATACAGTGTTGTAACGATTTACAAATGGTTAAAGTACAAAAGGGAAAATAAATAAACATAAATATGGGTTGTATTTACAATGGTGTTTGTTCTTCACTGGTTGCCCTTTTGTTCAGGCAACCGGTCACAAATCTTGCTGCAGTGGTGGCACACTGTGGTATTTCACCCAATAGATATGGGAGTTTATCAAAATTGGATTTGTTTTCGAATTCTTTATAAGTCTGTGTAATCTGAGGGAAATATGTGTCTCTAATATGGTCATATCTCTCCCTCTCTCTCTCTCTCTCTCTCTCTCTCTCTCTCTCTCTCTCGCTCCCTCTCTCTCTCTTTCTCTCTCGCTCCCCCTCTCTCTCTCTCTCTCGCTCCCCCTCTCTCTCTCTCTCTCTCTCGCTCCCCCTCTCTCTCTCTCTCTCTCTCTCTCTCTCTCTCTCTCTCTCTCTCTCTCTCTCTCTCCCTCCCTCCCTCCCTCTGACACACAGGGAGGAGCATCAATCCCCAGAGCCCGCCCTCCCTCCCTCCCTCCCTCCCTCCCTCCCTCCCTCCCTCCCTCCCTCCCTCCCTCTCTGACACACGCACAGAGAGGAGCATCCATCCCCAGAGCCCTCCCTTCCTCCCTCTCTCTCTAACTATCTGGATGTCAGAGCTAACCCCAGAGAGTGACCTCAGGAACCCAGCCTAGACCACACATCCTGAGGGAGGAGGGAGCTGAGAGGGTGTTATCTCTCACACACACACACACACACACACACACACACACACACACACACACACACACACACACACACACACACACACACACACACACACACACACACACACACACACACTGACAGGGTGTTATCCTCCAGCCCTCTGACCCTCCGACTGCTTTCCACTATCTACTGTTAACAGGAGGGCCAAACACACACCCAGACATCACATCATCCCTGGGGCTAGAATTATAGTACATCAGAGAGGCAGGTCTGTCAGACACACAGACATCACATCCTCCCTGGGGCTAGAATTATAGTACATCAGAGAGGCAGGTCTGTCAGACACACAGACATCACATCATCCCTGGGGCTAGAATTATAGTACATCAGAGAGGCAGGTCTGTCAGACACACAGACATCACATCATCCCTGGGGCTAGAATTATAGTACATCAGAGAGGCAGGTCTGTCAGACACACAGAGAGGCAGGCCTTTCAGACACACAGACATCACATCATCCCTGGGGCTAGAATTATAGTACATCAGAGAGGCAGGTCTGTCAGACACACAGACATCACATCATCCCTGGGGCTAGAATTATAGTACATCAGAGAGGCAGGTCTGTCAGACACACAGACATCACATCATCCCTGGGGCTAGAATTATAGTACATCAGAGAGGCAGGCCTTTCAGACACACAGAGAGGCAGGCCTTTCAGACACACAGAGAGGCAGGTCTGTCAGACACACAGAGAGGCAGGCCTGTCAGACACACAGAGAGGCAGGCCTGTCAGACACACAGAGAGGCAGGCCTTTCAGACACACAGAGAGGCAGGTCTGTCAGACACACAGAGAGGCAGGCCTGTCAGACACACAGAGAGGCAGGCCTTTCAGACACACAGAGAGGCAGACCTGTCAGACACACAGAGAGGCAGACCTGTTTAGACACACAGATGTTACTGATTAGAGAGGGAGAGGAGAAAGGAGAAACTTGTTTTCCTAGCAGGTATCGTACTAATACTTTACCGTCCCGACATGCACACAACCCTCCAGGGAGAGATTATACCACACATCTTGACAGATGAACATGAAATTGTGTAGTAAAAGTACATAAAAAGTACATAATGATTTATCTATCTTAATGACTGCATGACACGACCAGGAAAACTCAGGATCGTAGTTTAAGTCTCTACGTCCGCGGGACGTTTTTATCTTGAGCAGATGGTCAGGGGGCCGGAATATAATTACAAATAATTACAGGATTAGTAACCGCAAGAAGCCCAACGGATACAGTACTTGTAACGATTGTTGTCGGGAGTAGGAGAAGAGGACCAAGGTGCAGCGTGGTAAGTATTCATAATACGTTATTTTAATAAATGTGAACACTCTAACCAAAACAACAACACGACAAACAAACAGTTCTGAAAGGTAATGACAAACACTAAACAGAAAATAATCACCCAAAACTCAAAGTGGGAAAACAGGCTACCTAAATATGGTTCTCAATCAGAGACAACGATAGACAGCTGCCTCTGATTGAGAACCACACACGGCCAAACACAAAGAAATAGACAACATAGAACACCAGACATAGAATGCCCACCCAAACTCACGCCCTGACCAACCAAAATAAAGACATAAAAAGGATCTCTACGGTCAGGGCGTGACAGTACTAGACAATCATTTCAAAACTCGATTACACTTGGATCCGATATGCCAAATGTTGATATATTTACGCGTCGTAATACTTCGGGAACATATTTCCTAAGTTAAAAATGACTTTGAGCTGATTGCCTAGAGATTTTACAGTGAAAATAATGTTTTGCTTTTTGAAAACTTGGGAGAGCCAAATAAAATCAATCATTGGCCAAATTTGGCACACGGGCCACCAGTTGAAGAGCCCTGCTCTACGTAATAGATTGTGAATGCATAGATATTAACATGAACATGCCTATTTTTAAACACGCAACCTACTAAATCTCCTGGCCCTACAGTACAAATCCTCTGTTGTACCGAACAGACCATATCCCCTCTTTCCTTCCTCCACGACAACAATGGGTCAGTAGTTTCTTCTGTTCTCCCCCATTCTGCTACTGTCTGTCTGAAGATCTGGGCTATAAAACCTGGAGAGAGCCTGGCTGTACAGCAAGACAACAACAACACCTCTGGTTTGTGTTAGATTTCACATTTCAGGCCGTTATATTATCAATCTTAGTATGTTGCTGGGGAAAAAAACGTTTGTGTTATGGCTTTACAAACCCCTGCTTGTCACACCCTGATCTGTTTCACCTGTCTTTGTGATTGTCTCCACCCCCGTTCAGGTGTCGCCCATCTTCCTCATTATCCCCTGTGTATTTATACCTGTGTTCTCTGTTTGTATGTTGCCAGTTTGTTTTGTTCGTAAAAACCTACCAGCGTTTGTTTCCCCGCTCCTGCCTGTTTCTTGCTCCTGTTTTCCAGTCCTTCTCGGTATTGACTGTTCTACCTGCCCTGACCATGAGATTGCCTGCCATTTTGTACCTTACCCCACCGTTCTGGATTATTGACCCCTGCCTACCCTGACCCTGAGACTGCCTGCCGTTCTGGACCCTTTACACTCTTTTTGGATTGCCTGTCTTGTTTGCCTGCCCCTGTGCTGGTAATAAACTCTTGTTACTTTTACACTGTCTGCATCTGGGTCTTACCTAAACGTGATACTGCTATAATGTGGATAAAGAGTTACCTGTCTAACAGAACACAGAGGATTTTCTTTAATGGAAGCCTCTCCAACATAATCCAGGTAGAATCAGGAGTTCCCCAGGGCAGCTGTTTAGGCCCCTTACTTTATTCAATCTTTACTAACGACATGCCGCTTTGAGTAAAGCCAGTGTGTCTATGTATGCGGATGACTCAACACTGTACACGCCAGCTAGCACAGCAACTGAAATAACAGCAATGCTTAACAAAGAGCTGCAGTTAGTTTCAGAATGGGTGGCAAGGAATAAGTTAGTCCTAAATATTTCAAAAACTAAAAGCATTGTATTTTGGACAAATCCTTCGCTAAACCCTAAACCTCAACTAAATCTAGTCATTAATAATGTGGAAATTGAGCAAGTTTAAGTGACTAAACTGCTTGGAGTAACCCTGGATTGTAAACTGTCATGGTCAAAACATATTGATACAAAAGTAGCTAAGATGGGAGGAAGTCTGTCCATAATAAAGCTCTGCTCTACCTTCTTAACAGCACTATGAACAAGGCAGGTCCTACTGGCCCTGGTTTCTACCTTCTTAACAACACTATCAACCAGGCAGGTCCTACAGGCCCTAGTTTCTACCTTCTTAACAACACTATCAACAAGGCAGGTCCTACAGGCCCTAGTTTCTACCTTCTTAACAACACTATCAACAAGGCAGGTACTACAGGTCCTGGTCCTGGTTTTGGATGTAGGATGTACACAGATAGGTAACATTAATAATATGCATGTCAATCTCTCCAAGCTGAAAGTGGAGGGGAGATTGATTTCATCACTACTTGTATTTATGAGAGGTATTGACATATTGAATGCACCGAGCTGTCTGTTTGAACTACTGGCACACAGCTCGAACACCCATGCATACCCCACAAGACATGCCAACAAAAGGTCTCTTCACAGTCCCCAAGTCCAGAATAGACTATGGGAGGCACACAGTACTACATAGAGCCATGACTACATGGAACTCTATTCCACGTCAGGTAACTGATGCAGCAGAAGAATCAGATTTAAAAAACAGATAGAAATACACCTTATCGGAGTGTGAAGCAACACAAACATCGACACATGCATACACACACACACGATAACATACGCACTATACACACACACACATTATAGTTATGTGGTAGTAGAGTAGGGGCCTGAGGGCACACACTTAGTATGTTGTGAAATCTGTTATGAATGTATTGTAATGTTTTTAAAATGTATAACTGCCTTAATTCTGCTGGACCCTTTGGCAGCAGCTAGTGGGGATCCACAATAAATACAAATACAAACACAGACACAGACACAGACACAGACACAGACACAGACACAGATGCATACACACAGACACAGACGCAGACACACAGACACAGACACAGACACACAGACACCGACACAGACACACAGACACAGACACAAACACAGACACATACACATATACACAGGCACACACACAGACACAGACACAGACACAGACACAGCCACAGCCACAGATACAGACACAGACACAGACACAGACACAGACACAAACACAAACACAAATACAGACACAGACATAGACACACAGACACAAACACAGACACACAGACACAAACACAGACACAGACACAAACACAGACACACAGACACAGACACAGACACAGACACAGACGCATACACACAGACACAGACGCATACACAGACACAGACGCATACACATACACAGACACACAGACACAGACAGACAGACACAGACACAAACACAGCCATGGATAATAACTTACTTCATTAAAAAACAAAACACAATTTTCCAGATAATTTCCCCCATCGGGTGAAATAAAGTTGATCATGTCCTCTCCTGCTAATAAAGACAGGGGAGTGTAATTACTTGTGTTGGGGATCGCCATGGCGACAAAAACAAGGTTGTTGCTGGCTGTGCAGAGGACTGCAGGCATTACTGCACTGATTCTATTACAGTATCATATCAAACCCCTCCCACTTAGCCCTTCCTCCCCAATGACACGTTACCACCACTCTGTCTAAACTAAATGAGGCATTATAGAAATAATTCTGCATCAGTCCCTATTCTGTATCAGTCCCTATTCACTATCAGTCTCTATTCTGTATCAGTCCCTATTCTGTATCAGTCCCTCCTCACTATCAGTCTCTATTCTGTATCAGTCCCTATTCTGTATCAGTCCCTCCTCACTATCAGTCTCTATTCTGTATCAGTCCCTATTCCCTAATTAGAAAGCCATATTGAAAACCAGCAGTGTTGCAGTTTCAAGGACCAGAGCTCCCCAGTACACCAAGGACCAGAGCTCCCCAGTACACCAAGGACCAGAGCTCCCCAGTACACCAAGGACCAGAGCTCCCCAGTACACCAAGGACCAGAGCTCCCCAGTACACCAAGGACCAGAGCTCCCCAGTACACCAAGGACCAGCGCTCCCCAGTACACCAAGGACCAGAGCTCCCCAGTACACCAAGGACCAGAGCTCCCCAGTACACCAAGTACCAGAGTTCCTCAGAGTAAAAAAAGGGGCGGGTATGAGATACCTGTGTGTGAGAGCTGCAGACGGGGTCCACTCTGTCTCCAGGTTGCAGCGGTAGAGGAGGTGTCTGGTAGCAACAGCAACAGTTGGAGGGACACACCCAGCAGAACACAGAACCTCCCTGGCCCCAGGATCCTCATCTTCATCGTTTTAGTGAGAACAGGTGGTCGTCGCTGTCACATCACCCGGTGGATCGTCTCAGCAGTTTCTAACGTTGGCAAGCTGTCATGGGGGGAAAAAATACACTTTCAAATAAGTCCAAGTAGGTCTTTTCCCTGAAAATGAAGACCTAAGCAGGAACTTTACTTGTTTATTTAATTAATTTTTATTTACAATTTTATTTAACTAAGCAAGTCAGTTAAGAATAATTTCTTATTTACAATGACACCCTACCAAACGGCAAAAGGCCTAGCTAGCTAGCTAGCTAACATTGAACCTAGTTGGTTAGCTTTAGCTACTGTACCTGCAGATTCATACTACAGCAGTTGATTCATTGTGGCTAGCTATGACAATCCGTTTGTACTGTAGCTATGGGTTGGGATTATGGTTCATTGTTTAGCTAGCTAGCTACGTGTCTAAACAAAAGACTCCTCTTCGCCAGATGATGACATGACCCATCAAATTAGCCAGGTGTGGGGATTGGAGGGACGCCATGTGCGACTGACGTGTTTTCCGTTTGCTCCCGTGGTATTTTTAAAGTTTATGTGAATTTTGCAGCAGAACCGTATTTATTTTCATATATTATTTTGGTGATCCCTTCCCGTAAAAACCAAGACTACTTTACTTCCAAATATCAGCATGTCGACGAAACATAAGGCCAAAAGCATGACTTTGAGAAAACCCGGCCTACAAGACACACTCTCATCACCGCCCTCCCCTGAGCCTGACGGCCCGGGGACTGATACTTTACCCGGGGGGGCGGCTTGGCCTGGCGGCGCTGAAGTGAACATTCTCGAGGCCATCAAACTACTACGCTCTGAGATAGTTGAAATGAAAACGGAGGTGGTTGCTACGATTGAGGCCCGAATAAAGGAGGTTTCTGATACTTTAAAAGCAGATCTAACCATCCTGCGGAACGAGACGGTGCCGGCAATTGCATCACTCAAAACAACAATGGAGTCGCACACTACAACGATTGCAGCACTGGAGACCTTCGCTACAAATGTCTCCGACTTAACTACATCCCTGGAGGCTGACGTGAAACGCCTAGCTGCGGATTTGAAAAAGGTGAAGGAGAGCTGTGTAAGTTTGGAGGGATTCTCTCGCCGCAATAACCTGAGACTTGTATCAGTCCCAGAGTCAGCGGAAATGCCTCGCGCCACGGATTTCGTTTCTGGGCTGCTGAAGGATGTTCTTGCCTTAGATGAAAAGCCCCTGATTGATCGTGCCCACCGGTCGCTGCGCCCAAAGCCCCGGGATGGGGAGAGGCCCCGTGACATAATTCTTCGAGTGCACTTTTTCCATGAGAAGATGGAGATTCTCCGACGAGCCCGCAATACCACTCTGAGCTTTCAAGGACAGAGCTTCTCCATCTACCAGGACTACTCCCCCACTGTTTCCAGGCAGCGCGCAGCTTTCGGACAGGCCAAACGACTACTTCGGGACCATCCAGGTGTGAAGTACGGACTGCGATTCCCGGCCCGTTTATGGCTATCTCATGATGGTAAAGACTACACATTTGAATCTCCGGATGAGGCTCTCTCTCACATTCAACGTCACATCAAGAAGTCTTGAACTTGCTCATAGTTCAGCAACTGTTGCTTGCGAACTGTGGATAGTAAGTAACCCACCTGTGGTACAATTATGTTTAGCTACAACATGCTAATTTTGTATAGTTGGGGAATTGGCGTACCCATTCAGGCTTATTTGATGTGATCTAATGTTTTGATCATCTAGTGTGCTTGCCTTACAAGCATTCAGTCATTTTAATTTCATTGTATTGCGGTTTTACTATACTCCTGTGTTTTCTAGGCTGTCTTGCTCACCTATTCAGTTTGTTTACATAGTGTCTCAGTGACTCAAAATATTCTTGGTTATTTGCTTACTGCATCCGTTTGCATTGACCCAGTAAACAGTAAATGCTTCCCGAGGCGACACGTTTTTTGGGGTCTTCACTTAAATTTTAAAAGTTCTGAGCGTCATTTATGCCCAGCAAGCGTTCAACGTTGCGCACACGTAGTTTTTTGGTCTTGGTTGTAAGCTGTCTCAGCATTCAACTAGACAACTATTATAATAATAATAATTATTATTATTTTTGATTGTCTTACTACGATTTCCTTACTTCAAATTAGGTTTTCGGCTGAGAGCCTTTATACATTCTATTTATTTTCTTTATTTTCTCTCTCAAATGCCTGTTATAAGACTGGGAATATAATTATATACATCTACAAGTGGTGCTTTTGTAATTTCGTCTGCACAAGGGATTCACTTTAATTTTTTTTATTTAAAAAATGATTATCTCTTTTTGCTGTTTGATCCACTAACAAAACACGACTTTAAAGAGCGGGACTGTGGGTTTAGGTTTAAGACCGCACTCTCACAGACATACTGTGCGAAGAGAACATGTTCTATTTAGGCTTGTACCTCGTTTGGGGAGGTACTGTCTGGGATGGGGGGAGGGGGTGGGGGGAGGGGTTGAATTGTTCAGTTCTAATGTTGTCATTCTGTCTTTTTTG
Organism: Salvelinus namaycush; assembly: GCF_016432855.1. Lineage (NCBI taxonomy): Eukaryota > Metazoa > Chordata > Actinopteri > Salmoniformes > Salmonidae > Salvelinus > Salvelinus namaycush. The sequence goes on along the minus strand of NW_024058008.1, from coordinate 228,371 downwards.
GGTTTTTTTCTGTACTTTTTCCAAACATCTACCACCGTACATTATTACTCTGAGACAAGTTATTCTGGGGTTTTTGGGCGCTCATTGCTTTTCCATTCTATGCTCTAATGACAGGGTTGTATAACGGGAATGCCCAGAGGGGCCGAAACAATGCGATCAAGTACATTTCGTGGAACACCAAAGGGGTTAATAACCCAGTGAAGCGTAAGAGGGTGTTGACACACTTAAAGGGTTTGAATGCAAATGTTGCATTTCTACAAGAGACTCACTTGAGGACTGGTGAGCACTTTAGGATGCGTAGGGACTGGGTTGGTCAAGTGTTCCACTCTAACTTTCATAGTAAATCAAGAGGGGCTGCCATTTTGGTTGATAAAGCCACTCCCTTTGTAGCTTCTGAGGTTATCGCTGATCCTAAGGGACGATACGTCATAGTAACCGGTAAACTGTTTTCTACCCCTCTTGTTTTGGCTAGTGTTTATGCTCCCAATTGGGATGACACAAGTTTCATTTCTTCCTTTTTGTCTGCTATACCCAATTTAGATTCTCATTTGTTGATTTTAGGGGGGGATTTCAACTGCAAAATGTCCCCAGTTCTTGACAAGTCCTCACGAACAACTACAGGCCCATCTAAATGTGCCCTACTTATTCAAGCCTTTCTTCAGAAATATGCCATGTTTGAGGCCTGGCGTTTCCTACATCCTACAGATAGACAGTATTCCTTTTATTCTCATGTTCATCAAACATACTCCCGGATTGATTACTTCTTTTTGGACAAAAAACTTCTGCCTAACCTTCGGCAGTGTACTTACAAGAGTATTGTTATTTCTGACCATTCACCATTAGTGCTTGAACTAGAGTTTCCCCAGCGACCTCCTATGTGTTATCAATGGCGTCTTAACCCCATTTTACTCTCAGATAAGGAGTTTGTCAATTTCATTTCTTCTGAAATCACCTTATTCCTAGAAACTAATTCAACACCAGGTATGTCCTGCTCTACCATATGGGAGTCTCTCAAAGCATACCTACGTGGCCAAATTATTTCTTATACAGCCAACCAAAACAGAGTTCGCTCTCAGCGACTTCGGGACCTGAGCGAATCCATAGCCACATTGGATGAGAAGTATGCCACGGTTCCTTCCTCTGATCTGCATAAAGAGCGCCAACTACTCCAATCTGAATTTGATGAGCTTTCTACCAGGCAAGCTGAACAGTTACTCTTGCGAGCTCGGTACAGAGTGTATGAACAAGGCGACAAGGCCAGTAAACTCCTTGCACATCAGATCCGTAAATCTGAGGCCTCACGTTTAATCCCACAAATAAGGACCCCGTCTGGTGCCACCTCAGTTATACATAAAGAGATCAATGATCAATTCAAACAATTTTATTCTGCGCTATACACCTCTGAATCCCCTCAAGACCCTTTGCTGATTGATTCCTTCTTTAATGGCCTGAATATGCCTTCAATTGATACAGACACCCATGACTGTCTAGAAGAAGAATTTACACCTGAGGAGATTGCAACAGCAGTGTCCGCAATGAAAAGTGGTAAATCACCGGGTCCGGATGGTTTTCCAACCGAATTTTACAGGACGTTTTCTGGTCTGCTTTGCCCATTCTTGTCTCGACTATTTGCAGAGTGCCTTAATACCTCAAAGCTACCGCCTAGTCTTTATCAGGCTTCAATTTCATTACTATTAAAGAAAAACAAAGACCCCCTGGAATGTGGATCCTATCGCCCAATCTCGCTTTTAAACTGTGATTACAAAATCCTAGCCAAGCTTTTAGCCATCCGTATGGAAGGCTCGCTGCATCAAGTAATACACTCTGACCAGACTGGCTTTGTGAGAAATAGGCATTTGTTTTTCAATATTAGGCGCCTTATGAATATACTGTACTCCCCTGCGTCGGAGGACCCAGAGGTGGTGGTCTCACTTGATGCAGAAAAAGCGTTTGACCGCGTTGAGTGGGATTACCTAACAGCTACCCTTTATAGATTTGGCTTTGGCCCCAAATTCATTGCGTGGATAAAGATTCTTTATTTTTCCCCCATGGCTTCGGTACGGACTAACAACTTGTCCTCTGACTATTTTCCCTTGCACCGCGGATCCAGACAGGGCTGTCCACTCTCCCCCTTGTTGTTTGCTTTGGCAATCGAACCTCTCGCCATTGCACTACGCTCTAATGATGCCATTCAAGGAATAATCCGGACGGGCTCAGAGCAGAAAGTCTCGCTATATGCGGATGACCTCCTTTTGTTTGTCTCTAACCCTGATACCTCATTGCCACGCGCCTTATCTGTTCTTAAAAGGTTTGGATCAATCTCAGGGTACAAGCTGAATCTAGGCAAGAGTGAGCTTTTTCCTGTAAACAAGGCTGCTTTAAAGTGCTCTTTTACAAGTTCTCAGTTTAGGATTGTCCGGGATCAATTCACCTACTTGGGAGTTAAAGTGACAAGAAAATATTCAAATCTGTTTCAGGAAAACTTGGTTGCTCTAGCAGACAGTTTGAAACAATCTTTTACTTTTTGGAATGCGCTACCTCTTTCTCTTATCGGAAGGATTAATGTCATTAAAATGAGTGTGTTGCCCAAATTTCTATATTTATTTCAATGTTTACCCATTTTTATTCCAAAATCTTTTTTTATTTCACTGGATCAAACATTCATGCATTTTATTTGGGATGGCAAGGTACCACGGATTGGTAGAAAACATTTACAGAAGCCTAAGTCATTGGGGGGTTTAGCTCTACCAAATTTTCAGACATACTATTGGGCTGCAAATTTCAGAGCCCTTCTGTACTGGCTGCAGACTGATCCTACTGGCCCTAGACCAATCTGGGTCCAGATGGAGTCTGAATCGTGTAAACCTGCTGCACTTTCTTCTGTGTTGTGCTCGTCTCTCCCAGTGTCCCTAGGCAAAAGGTGTGTCAACCCAATTGTAAAGCAGTCTCTTAAAATTTGGAATCAGTTCCGTTTAGCCTTTGGCCTCCGAGGCTTTTCTCTATCAGGCCCAATCAATCAGAACATTTTATTTCCTCCATCTTTGAATGATGGGGCTTTTGGCATCTGGCACTCACTAGGCCTCTCCTCACTAGCCCAATTATTCTTTGATGATACATTTGCCTCTTTTGCTCAGCTACAGGAAAGGTTCAACCTCCCCCAATCCCACTTTTTCCGCTATCTCCAGACTAGGAACTTTGTCAGAGCTAACACACCTGAATTTCCCCATAGGCCTGTGAATACAGCTATAGAGAGCATCCTGGAGCTGAACAAGCTTCCTAGGGGCGCAATTTCAGATGTATATGCAATCATTCATGACTTACAGAACCCTTCTTTGGTGCCTTTAAAGACTCGATGGGAAAAGGATTTGGGGGAGGAACTTGGGGAAGACACCTGGGAATCTGTGCTGCGCAGGGTGCATTCGTCCTCTTTTAGCACTAGACACAGCCTCATTCAATTCAAGGTGGTTCACCGTATCCACTGGTCTGGGGCCAGACTTGGAAGAATATTCTCTGATTTTGATCCTACCTGTGTCAGATGTAAAATTGAACCAGCCACACTGTTGCATATGTTCTGGGGCTGTCATAAACTGTCAGGTTTCTGGGAATTAATATTTAAATGTTTCTCTGATATATATAACACTGTTATAGATCCCTCTCCCCTTACAGCCCTTTTTGGAGTACTGCCCATAGGCACCCCCCTGTCAAGAATCCAGTCGGACACTGTTGCTTATACAACTCTTTTAGCTAGACGGCTAATACTACAGAACTGGAAGATGGCAGCTCCCCCATCTTATAAATATTGGGTGAGAGATGTGTTGTGCTCTCTGAAACTAGAAAAAATTCAATTCAATTCACGTGGGAACCCCAAACTGTTTAATGAGGCTTGGGCTCCATTCCGGTCTTACTTTAAACAGTCCATCCTCTGATGGCATTCCTATTAAAACCAAAATAAGTCTGTATTTGACCCCCCTGTGACTTAGAGGTTGGATGAGCATTTCTCTGTGTTTTTTTCTGGGGTGGGGGTGGGGGGCATTAAGGTTGATGTGCTTATTGATTGTGACCTGCGGATGCCTTGTTCATCTTGCCCGGGCAGAGACTAAGGTGTGAGCTTGTTTTTCCCAGTTATTTTTATTTTTTAATTCTGTTCACGCCTACATAAAATTATTATTATTCATTTTTTATTTTAAAGCATTGTAAACTTTTTATTTTTGGTCCAGTGGATGGTTGGTCTGTGGCCTTGACTGTCTGTGAGTGGTTGCATTTCTCCACCCCATCCCTTGACTGTTTACAGGAACAATGGTGAGGTGTTTGCTCTGTCCCTATACTATAGATTGCCCTTTAACCTTTTGTAGCCTTCTGCCTGGTGTGTTTAACTTGTCTAAAGTATGGTATCTTTAAAGTTATTTTTTTTATATGTATTATTTGTATTTTTTTCTAGTTGAGTATATTATTTATATTGCTTTGTCTTGTCTGTGTGTGTGTAAAACTTAATAAACAGAGTTTTCAAAAAAAATTAGCCAGGTGTATCTGGGGGTGATTACGGTCATCTATAGTATTTCATGAACATGTGAACATGTCTAGACAATAGTGACCCATCCAGCTAGATGTGGCTGGGGGGGGGGGGTTACGGTCATCTATAGTATTTCATGAACATGTGAACATGTCTAGACAACAGCCAGCTAGATGTGGCTGGAGGTTATAGCATTTCTTTCACATGATCAATTTAGACAAGTGTATCTGGGTAAGCATGATCTAATAATTATAAAATATATATACAATATTTTTATCTGGACACTTTCAAAGTCAGATTAGGATATAGGCCAAAGACTAGATGAAGTGTATTTTTACCTGGAGATTTTCCTTTTTGTAGGCTGCTACTTTCACCACTTTTTGTCTTGAAAGTGTTGGTTGTTTTCTACTCTACTCACTCTGTTTAGCACATGGCCTCACATGTGAATTCTTAAAGAGATGAGCGGGGCTAAGGCTTAAGAGGGTGTGAACGATGCGGAATGGGTGTAGACAAAGAAGAGCTCTCCACTAGATACCAAAACATTCAAGGGTCTTTTTCTCAAAAGTTGGTTTACAAGTTTAGCAACTTTCAAAGCAGAATTACTTTCCCTGTGTTCCTCAACTGCAGCGTATGATAAACCATTTTGTAGCTCTGAGTCTCTACGTTTACCCAATGTAAAAAAACACCATTTCAAATTTAGCTACATAAGACCGAATCGAGGCAGTCGGTCACATTTATGTTCATAACTTAGCTAGACAGGCGTAGTTATGAACTGACAAGAGGTAGTTTATGATCAGACAAGAGACAACCCTTTTCTCTCTCTCTGTCTGTCTCTCTCTGTCTCTCTCTCTCTCTCTCTCTCTCTCTCTCCCTCTCTCTCTCTCTCTCTCTCTCGCTCTCTCCTCTCTCTGTCTCTGTCTCTTTCCTCTCTCTCTCTCTCTGTCTCTTTCCCCTCTCTCTCTTTCCGTTCTCTAAAACAAGGATCTGGCTCAACAAGACAGAGTGCTGACGTGGATCCTAAATAAAGCCTAAGGTGAACTCCTTACCCTGGACCCAGGCAGCTTTCCGGCTCCCTTCATCTAAACTAAGGGCACAACGCATTAAGTACTCCAAGGATCATCTCCTTGACATCAACCTAAGGCCCATTTGGGTCACTAGTGTTAAGAGGAAGTGCTTCAGTTGGGTCACTAGTGTTAAGGGGAAGTGCTTCAGTTGGTTCACTAGTGTTAAGAGGAAGTTCTTCAGTTGGGTCACTAGTGTTAAGGGGAAGTGCTTCAGTTGGGTCACTAGTGTTAAGGGGAAGTTCTTCAGTTGGGTCACTAGTGTTAAGGGGAAGTGCTTCAGTTGGGTCACTAGTGTTAAGGGGAAGTGCTTCAGTTGGGTCACTAGTGTTAAGGGGAAGTGCTTCAGTTGGTTCACTAGTGTTAAGAGGAAGTTCTTCAGTTGGTTCACTAGTGTTAAGAGGAAGTTTTTCAGTTGGGTCACTAGTGTTAAGGGGAAGTGCTTCAGTTGGTTCACTAGTGTTAAGAGGAAGTTCTTCAGTTGGGTCACTAGTGTTAAGGGGAAGTGCTTCAGTTGGGTCACTAGTGTTAAGAGGAAGTTCTTCAGTTGGGTCACTAGTGTTAAGGGGAAGTGCTTCAGTTGGGTCACTAGTGTTAAGAGGAAGTTCTTCAGTTGGGTCACTAGTGTTAAGGGGAAGTGCTTCAGTTGGGTCACTAGTGTTAAGAGGAAGTTCTTCAGTTGGGTCACTAGTGTTAAGGGGAAGTGCTTCAGTTGGGTCACTAGTGTTAAGAGGAAGTTCTTCAGTTGGGTCACTAGTGTTAAGAGGAAGTTCTTCAGTTGGTTCACTAGTGTTAAGGGGACGTGCTTCAGTTGGTTCACTAGTGTTAAGAGGAAGTTCTTCAGTTGGGTCACTAGTGTTAAGAGGAAGTTCTTCAGTTGGTTCACTAGTGTTAAGGGGAAGTGCTTCAGTTGGGTCACTAGTGTTAAGGGGAAGTGCTTCAGTTGGTTCACTAGTGTTAAGAGGAAGTTCTTCAGTTGGTTCACTAGTGTTAAGGGGAAGTTCTTCAGTTGGGTCACTAGTGTTAAGAGGAAGTTCTTCAGTTGGGTCACTAGTGTTAAGGGGAAGTGCTTCAGTTGGGTCACTAGTGTTAAGGGGAAGTTCTTCAGTTGGGTCACTAGTGTTAAGGGGAAGTGCTTCAGTTGGGTCACTAGTGTTAAGAGGAAGTTCTTCAGTTGGGTCACTAGTGTTAAGGGGAAGTGCTTCAGTTGGGTCACTAGTGTTAAGGGGAAGTGCTTCAGTTGGGTCACTAGTGTTAAGGGGAAGTGCTTCAGTTGGGTCACTAGTGTTAAGGGGAAGTGCTTCAGTTGGGTCACTAGTGTTAAGGGGAAGTGCTTCAGTTGGGTCACTAGTGTTAAGGGGAAGTGCTTCAGTTGGGTCACTAGTGTTAAGGGGAAGTTCTTCAGTTGGGTCACTAGTGTTAAGAGGAAGTCCTTCAGTTGGGTCACTAGTGTTAAGGGGAAGTAATTCAGTTGGGTCACTAGTGTTAAGGGGAAGTGATTCAGTTGGGTCACTAGTGTTAAGGGGAAGTGCTTCAGTTGGGTCACTAGTGTTAAGGGGAAGTGATTCAGTTGGGTCACTAGTGTTAAGGGGAAGTGATTCAGTTGGGTCACTAGTGTTAAGGGGAAGTCCTTCAGTTGAGAGGCCAGATCATCAGAGCAGACAACACTTTGGGAGACACGGTTTGATAAAGTGTTGGTTGGTGTGTACACATCCCACTAGAAAGATCCGGACTAAGAGGGCCTCTGCTCCGTCGGTGTGGACAGCAGACCTGGGTTCAAGTAGGATTGGTTTCCTTTTAAATACTTTGTAACATTTGATTGAGTTTGCCTGGAGCACCAAGATGCTCTCTCTCCCTTTCCACCTGTGTATGTGTGTATGTGTGTGTGTGTGTGTGTGTGTGCGTGTGTGCGTGTGTGCGTGTGTGCGTGTGTGCGTGCGTGCGTGCGTGCGTGCGTGCGTGCGTGCGTGCGTGCGTGCGTGCGTGCGTGTTTCTTTTGAATTAATAGGGATGACATGCTGCCTTCGACCAAGGAAATGGGCCCTGGGGTTTCCTACACACACAGTCATTGCCGTCCATCTGGAAGTTACTCCCACTGAGAGCTTCCTCTTCCCACCATCACTAGTCAGTTTCCCACAGCTTTACTAGTTTGAGTTATTCCTACTGAGCACTGGTTAGATGCTGTCCTCACACAGTATAACTGTCCTCACACAGTATGAACTGTCCTCACACAGTTTTAACTGTCCTCACACAGTATGAACTGTCCTCACACAGTATGAACTGTCCTCACACAGTATGAACTGTCCTCACACAGTATGAACTGTCCTCTCACAGTATGAACTGTCCTCACACAGTGTCACGTTCCTGACCTATTTTCTGTTAGTTTTTGTATGTGTTAGTTGGTCAGGACGTGAGTTTGGGTGGGCAGTCTATGTTTTCTGTTTCTATGTTGGTTTAAAGGGTGACCTGATATGGCTCTCAATTAGAGGCAGGTGGTTTTCATTTCCTCTGATTGAGAGTCATATTAAGGTAGGTGTTTTCACACTGTTTGTTGTGGGTGGTTGTTTCCTGTGTCAGTGTTTGTTGCACCATACGGGACTGTTTCGTTCGTTCATCGTTTTATGTAGTCATTTTTCCTGTTGTGCGTTCTTCGTGTTTTATGTAAGTTCGTATGTTCAGGTTTGTCTACATTCGTTTTGTTATTTTGTTTATTATCAAGTATAGTTTGTTTTTCGTCTTGTTTGAATAAATATCAGGTCATTTCACAACGCTGCAGTTTGGTTCAATCCCTGCTCCTCCTCTTCATCGGATGAAGAGGAAGAGGAACGCCGTTACACACAGTATGAACTGTCCTCACACAGTTTTAACTGTCCTCACACAGTTTTAACTGTCCTCACACATCATTAACTGTCCTCACACAGCATGAACAGTCCTCACACAGCATGAACTGTCTTCACACAGTTTTAACTGTCCTCACACATCATTAACTGTCCTCACACAGTATGAACTGTCCTCACACAGTATGAACTGTCCTCTACTCAGTACTGTACAGCTAGTGACAAACAGGGACTTCAGTGTAGGCTAGCATACTACTGTGTTACAGCACAGAATCAATATTATAGGCAGACTATCGCCGGCTGTGGGTAGGTCCACTAGGACCCAGAACTCATCGACAGCACTACTGTCGTTCTCCTGTGCTAACAGCCCAGAATCTGTTCTGTAGTATAACCGGACCACGACCGGCTGTGGGTAGGTCCACTAGGACCCATAACTCATATAGAGTGCAGCCAGAAGCCTCCTTAGAGTCCTTAATGATGATTGGAACCACTTCTCCGTTATTCACTATGAATCAAGGTTACAGAAAGAAGGGGAACAACTGTTTTGAATGTTTTTAATATGTAATTCAAATCTCCGGTATTTCCCCCCCTCCTCCTGGTTGAGGTATCTGCTGACACGAAAAGCACGCGAGCGGCCAAAGTCTAAAAGCACTTAGAAAACAAGTCCAATAGGTCATTCTTTATTAATATTATTAGGATAGTTTCGAAGCTGACACTCACACGTTAAATAAGCAGACTAGAAGAATGTTATTTTGTTTCCTTCTCAGAAGAGATTCATTTTCTAAGCACAAAAAAAAAGAAAAGAATGTGTCATTGGCATCGTAACTGTCACGATCGTCAATGGGAGAGAGAGAGGACCAAGGCGCAGCGCGTGGAAAGTACATCTTCTTTTTATTTAAAGAAGGAAAAAACAAAACAAACCAACAAAACAGACGACCGTGAAGCTATACAAACATAAGTGCTGACACAAAACACTTCGACATAGACAATTCCCCACAAACAACTAAAGCCTATGGTTGCCTTAAATATGGCTCCCAATCAGAGACAACAATAACCAGCTGTCTCTAATTGAGACCCAATTCAGGCAACCATAGACTTTCCTAGATACCAACACTCAACCATAGACACAGCTAGACTTCTATACTAAACATAAACCCAACTACTCTAATAAACCCCCTAAACCTTACAACCACCCTAGACACTACAAAAAACACATACATTCCCCATGTCACACCCTGACCTAACTAAAATAATTAAGAAAACAAAGAATACTAAGGCCAGGGCGTGACAGTAACATATCATATGAATCGTCCATAGATATAGTACCGTGTTAGCACCAGCCATACAAACTAACCATGGGAACTCCCCGAGCACAGAAATACAGCACAAAGCCTTTTCAATGAGAGAACCTATTTTGGGAGCTGTTAGTTACACACACAGACAGAAACAATGAGGAGCAGGGTCAAATACTATACGTTTACTCTCTGCAACGTCCCCAGTTTCCACACATTTGTTAATGGTACCACTTGATCAGGGATGACATCTCTTATATATATATTTTTCAATCTTAATAGTTTACAGAGAGAAGTGGGTAAAATGTTAGAATGTTATTTTTTTTCTGTTTGACCCCGTGTTGGTATATAGAACATAAAGATGGCTGATTAGTCCTGGGAACCTTTCTGTTAACAATACGCTATCAACCTCCCTGAGTCTCTCCCAGGGTCCACACCTTGAATTAGTCTAGCAGAGGGTTCCCACTAGCCTGGCACACACACACACACACACACACACACACACACACACACACACACACACACACACACACACACACGCACACGCACACGCACACGCACACGCACACGCACACGCACACGCACACGCACGCACACACACACGCACCAACAGTCTTAACCACTAGGCTACCTGCCGCCCATTCTCAACTTCAGAAAGAATATGCCTTAAGTTCTTACTACAGTTCAGAGAAATAATAATTTCCCCAAAGATTGTTTCACAGCATGTTATGCTTTGTAACCCTCAACCTTTTTGTTGTTGTTGAGAAGAAAATACATGTTATGAAACTTTGTTTATTACAAAACGTTTTCAATTATGATTTTGCAATATTGCCGCAGGCCTTTCTAATAAACAGAAAAATGTGGAATCCTAGAAGAACTCCATCATTAGTCTGGGTTTATGTTGTCTGTGAAGCGTTGTTGTCAGCCAACGCAAAGATATAGATTATGACATGGAGGGTGAGCCCAAGGCTGGGTAACTCTGTGTGTGCGTGTGTGTGTGTGTGTGTGTGTGTGTGTGTGTGTGTGTGTGTGTGTGTGTGTGTGTGTGTGTGTGTGTGTGTGTGTGTGTGTGTGTGTGTGTGTGTGTGTGTGTGTGTGTGTGTGACCAGTTATACTGTAATTCATTTTACAGCAGACAGAGCAGAGGCCTCTGGATTGACACCAAGTGAAAGAAAAGCAGGGCCTCTCATTAGGCGCCTTAGTGAGTCATGAAAAGACCCAGCAACATAGGGTGTGTCCCAAAAGGCACCTCGTTCCCTACATAGTGCCCTATATAGGCCCTATACAGTAGTGAATAGGGTACAAGGGAATAGGGTACAATTTGGGACAGGCCCCCTAAAGAGAGAGAGAGAGAGAGAGAGAGAGAGAGAGAGAGAGAGCGAGAGAGAGAGAGAGAGAGAGAGAGAGAGAGAGAGAGAGAGAGAGAGAGAGAGAGAGAGAGAGAGAGAGAGAGAGAGAGAGGAGAAGACTGTCTCTAACCAGCCAAGAAACAAGCCCCCTCTGCCCTTTCAGACTTGCCATTCAGCCCAGACAAAGAGCTCAGGGACTGGGTGTAAGGCATGCACCTCTAATGGAAAACTCTGTTCTGGAACTTTCTCTCTCTCTCAATGAGCAGTGTCCCCCACCCATCCACATTCCCAATCCACTGACACAATGACAGGCTTTAGAACAGAGCCTTGCCTATACTGTGCAGACCAACCTGGGGTTCAAATACTATTTGTGTTTGCCTCAAACACGTCATTAGTTACGCTTGATTGAGTTTTCCTGCCTGGGGGAATAGAACCAATGGAATGGAACCAATGGAATGGAACCAATGGAATAGAACCAATGGAATGGAACCAATGGAATGGAACCAATGGAATAGAACCAATGGAATGGAACCAATGGAATGGAACAATGGAATGGAACCAATGGAATGGAACCAATGGAATGGAACCAATGGAATGGAACAATGGAATAGAACTAATGGAATGGAGACAGTTCCAAAAGAGCCTAGAGTGACATGCTTTAGAACAGAGTCCATAGACAAAGTGTCAGTGTCACTGAGCGATTCTACTCTGGCTGTTAGGCAGTGACTGGGGGTAGACCCTATCCTGTCTCTCCTTGGCATCATCCTAGCCTGGTCCATAGGAAAAGGCTATACATCACAGACAGATCTGGGATCAGTCTAACAATGGAGAAGAGATGCCTTCAGGGCCGCTACCCTGGGCAGCTGTCAATCACTCTCCCTGGCTTAGATGAACACAACAGGCTTAGAGACCAGGTCTAAACGACAGCTCTATCTGGCAACAATGGAACCCAACTCGCCAGCAATTTGCTGACCAAAAAAACACATAGAAAATAGCACACCAACTAAACTAAGAGACTTTCAAATTGGTTATTCTCAATTCAAAAAATTTTCGTCAAAAATGTGATTTTCCTGTGTGTTATATACACTACCGTTCAAAGGTTTGGGGTCACTAAGAAATGTCCTTGTTTTTGAAAGAAAAGCAACTTTTTTGTCCATTAAAATAACATCAAATTTATCAGAAATACAGTGTAGACATTGTTAATTAATGTTGTAAATGACTATTGTAGATGGAAACGGCTGATTTTTTATGGAATATCTACATAGGCTTACAGAGGCCCATTATCAGCAACCATCACTCCTGTGTTCCAATGGCACGTTGTGTTAGCTAATCCAAGTTTATCATTTTAAAAGGCTAATTGATCATTAGAAAACCCTTTTGCAATTATGTTAGCACAGCTGAAAACTGTTGTCCTGATTAAAGAAGCAATAAAACTGTCTTTAGACTAGTTCAGTTTCTGGACTTCAGCATTTTTGGGTTCGATTACAGGCTCAAAATGCCCAGAAACAAAGAACTTTCTTCTGAAACTCGTCAGTCTATTCTTGTTCTGAGTTTATTCTTGTTCTTGTCAAGAAACTGAAGATCTTGTACAACGCTGTGTGCTACTCCCTTCAAAGAACAGCACAAACTGGCTCTAACCAAAATAGAAAGAGGAGTGGGAGGCGCCGGTGCACAACTGAGCAAGAGGACAAGTACATTAGAGTGTCTAGTTTGAGAAACAGATGCCTCACAAGTCCTCAACTGGCAGCTTCATTAAATAGTACCCTCAAAAAACACCAGTCTCAACGTCAACAGAAAACCAGAAAATTACAAAACAAAATTCGAGGAGCAGAAACAGAAATGGGACCGTGTCACGCCCTGGCCTTAGTATTCTTTGTTTTCTTTATGTTTTTTAGTTAGGTCAGGGTGTGACATGGGGAATGTATGTGTTTTTGTAGTGTCTAGGGGTGTTGTATGTGTATGGGGCAGTGTCTAGTGTAGTTGTCTAGTTATGTCTATGGCTGCCTAGATTGGTTCTCAATTAGAGGCAGCTGTGGTTCATTGTCTCTGATTGAGAGCCATATTTAAGGCAGTCATAGGCATTGGGGTTTTGTGGGTAATTGTCTATGTTCTATGTTGCATGTTTGCACTTAGTCTTTGATAGCTTCACGTTCGTCTGTTTGTTGTTTTGTTTCGTTTGTTCTTCTAATAAAGAGAAGATGTATTTTTCACACGCTGCGCCTTGGTCCTCTCTCTCACCCATAGACGATCGTGACAGAATTACCCACCATAATCGGACCAAGCGGCGTGTAAAGCAACAACGGGAGCAGCGCATAAAGGAGGAATGGACATGGGAGGATGTTTTGGACGGCAAGGGTTGCTACACATGGGAGGAGATCCTGGTTGGAAGAGATCGCCTCCCATGGGAACAGCTGGAGGCGATTAGGAGAGCAGAGGCAACCGGAGAGAGGAACCAGCGTTATGAGGGTACGAGACTAGCACGGAAGCCTGTGAGTCAGCCCAAAACATTTCTTGGGAGGGGGCTAAAAGGGAGTGTTGCGAAGTCAGGTAGGAGACCTGCGCATACTCCCTGTACTTACCGTGGAGAGCGAGAGTACGGGCAGACACCGTGTTACGCAGTAGAGCGCATGGTGTCTCCTGTACGCGTGCATAGCCCGGTTCGGTACATTCCAGCTCCACGTATCGGCCGGGCTAGATTGAGCGTTGAGCCGGATGTCATGAAGCCGGCCCAACGCATCTGGCCACCAGTGCGTCTCCTCGGGCCGGCTTACATGGCACCAGCCTTACGCATGGTGTCCCCGGTTCGCCTACATAGCCCGGTGCGGGTTATTCCACCTCCCCGCACTGGTCGGGCGACGGGGAGCATACAACCAGGTAAGGTTGGGCAGGCTCAGTGCTCAAGGGAGCCAGTACGCCTGCACGGTCCGGTATTTCCGGCGCCACCTCCCCGCTCCAGGCCAGTACCACCAGTGCCTACACCACGCACCAGGCTTCCAGTGCGTCTCCAGAGCCCTGTTCCTCCTCCACGCACTCTCCCTGTGGTGCGTGTCTCCAGCCCAGTGCCTCCAGTTCCGGCACCACGCATCAAGCCTCCTGTGCGTCTCCAGAGCCCTGTACGCACTGTTCCTTCTCCCCGTACTCGCCCTGATGTGCGTGCCCTCAGCCCGGTACCACCAGTGCCGGTACCACGCACCAGGCCTATAGTACGCCTTGAGAGTCCAGTGTGCCCTGTTGCTGCTCCCCGCACTAGCCTGATGGTGCGTGTCCTTAGCCCGGTACCTCCAGTTCCGGCACCACGCACCAGGCCTACAGTGCGTCTCAGCCGGCCAGAGTCTGCCGTCTGCCCAGCGGCGCCTGAACTGCCCGTCTGCCCAGCGGCGCCTGAACTGCCCGTCTGACGTTACCATAGGTTACTGTACTACTGTACTGACGTTACCATAGGTTACTGTACTGATGTTATCGTAGGTTACTGTACTACTGTACTGACGTTACCATAGGCTACTGTACTGACGTTACCATAGGTTACTGTACTACTATACTGACGTTACCATAGGTTACTGTACTGACGTTACCATAGGTTACTGTACTGACGTTACCATAGGTTACTGTACTGACGTTACCATAGGTTACTGTACTACTGTACTGACGTTACCATAGGTTACTGTACTGATGTTACCGTAGGCTACTGTACTGACGTTACCATAGGCTACTGTACTGACGTTACCATAGGTTACTGTACTGACGTTACCATAGGCTACTGTACTGATGTTACCATAGGTTACTGTACTGACGTTACCATAGGCTACTGTACTGACGTTACCATAGGTTACTGTACTGACGTTACCATAGGTTACTGTACTGACGTTACCATAGGCTACTGTACTGACGTTACCATAGGCTACTGTACTACTGTACTGACGTTACCATAGGTTACTGTACTGACGTTACCATAGGTTACTGTACTGATGTTATCGTAGACTACTGTACTGACGTTACCATAGGTTACTGTACTACTGTACTGACGTTACCATAGGCTACTGTACTGACATTACCATAGACTACTGTACTGACATTACCATAGGCGTTACCATAGGTTACTGTACTGATGTTATCGTAAGCTACTGTACTGACGTTACCATAGGTTACTGTACTGACGTTACCATAGGTTACTGTACTGACGTTACCATAGGCTACTGTACGGACGTTACCACAGGTTACTGTACGGACGTTACCATAGGCTACTGTACCAACGTTACCATAGGTTACTGTACTGACGTTACCATAGGTTACTGTACTGACGTTACCATAGGCTACTGTACGGACGTTACCACAGGTTACTGTACGGACGTTACCATAGGCTACTGTACCAACGTTACCATAGGTTACTGTACTGACGTTACCATAGGTTACTGTACTACTGTATTGACGTTACCATAGGTTACTGTACTGATGTTATCGTAGGCTACTGTACTGACGTTACCATAGGTTACTGTACTGACGTTACCATAGGCTACTGTACTGAAGTTACCATAGGCTACTGTACGGACGTTACCACAGGTTACTGTACGGACGTTACCATAGGCTACTGTACTGACGTTACCATAGGTTACTGTACTAGCATGATTCATATAGGGAGAGTATAGGGAGAGAGATTTTTTATTAATTGATATTTAATTGTGTCCCGGTGTACAGAACGTAGACACAGCTGTCTGGTATCGACCTTGTTCCTGTGGGTTTTTGGTTGCAAGTATGTTTCTTTAAACATGCAGGTGCATGTCATCTCCCTTTTAGAAGTGTTTTAAGAAATACAGCCCTAACCTTATGCTCTGCCTGTCAGTTGCAATTGACCCGAGTCTGTGATGCAGGCTGGCTGTTCAACTTGTTTTGGTTTAGGTAGTGTCTTCCTTTCTATGGGATCCTGATAGTTTTACATGGATGTGAAAACATGAATGGGAAGGATTTTCTCCAGCAGCAGTCAGGAAGGTTGCATCTTTCAATGTCCATAAACAGATGAAATATCTTCCTGGGTCTTCCTGGGTTTATCCTGGGTTTCTCAACGCTAGAGGACTTGGTACTGAACCCAGAGCACACAAAGCCTGAGGACTCAAGAGAAGGAGCTGGATGAGCTTTATGATGTCTTCCTGGAAGTGAAAATAAATGGAAGACTGATGTAAGTTCTGAGATGAGCCTTTGGGTTTACAAAGTGGACCTACAGTACATATGAGCCTTTGACAAGTAAAATACAAAACCAGCCACATGTTGATTTCAAGATACAGTGCCTTGCAAAAGTATTCATCCCCCGTGGCGTTTTTCCTATTTTGTTGCATTACAACCTGTAATTTAAATGGATTTTTATTTTGATTTCATATAATGGACAAAATAGTTCAAATTGGTGAAGTGAAACGAAAAAAATTACTTATTTAAAAAAAAAAAAAAAAATGTAAAACGGAAAAGTGGTGCGTGCATATGTATTCACCCCCTTTGATATGAAGCCCCTAAATAAGATCTGGTGCAACCAATTACCTTCAGAAGTCACACAGTTAGTCAAATAAAGTCCACCTGTGTGCAATCTAAGTGTCACATGATCTGTCACATGATCTCAGTATATATACATCTGTTCTGAAAGGCCCCAGAGTATGCAACACCACCAAGCAAGCGGCACCATGAAGACCAAGGAGCTCTCCAAACAGGTCAGGGACAAAGTTGTGGAGAAGTACAGATCAAGGGTTGGGTTATTAAAAAATATCAGAAACTTTGAACATCCCACAGAGCACCATTTAAATCCATTATTAAAAAATGGAAAGAATATGGCACCATAGCAAACCTGCCAAGAGAGGGCTGCACACCAAAACTCACAGACCAGGCAAGGAGGGTATTAATCAGAGAGACAACAAAGAGACCAAAGATAACCCTGAAGGAGCTGCAAAGCTCCACAGCGGAGAATGGAGTATCTGTCCATAGGACCACTTTAAGCCGTACACTCCACAGAGCTGGGCTTTACGGAAGAGGGGCCAGAAACAAGCCATTGCTTAAAGAAAAAAAATAAGCAAACACGTTTGTGTTCGCCAAAAGGCATGTGGGAGACTCCCCAAACATATGTAAGAAGGTACTCTGAGACAAAAATTTAGCTTCTTGGCCATCAAGGAAAATGCTATGTCTGGCGCAAACCCAACACCTCTCATCACCCCGAGAACACCATCCCCACAATGAAGCATGGTGGTGGTAGCATCATGCTGTGGGGATGTTTTCCATTGGCAGGGACTGGGAAACTGGTCAGAATTGAAGGAATGATGGATGGCGATACATTCAGGGAAATTCTTGAGGGAAACCTGTTTCAGTCTTCCAGAGATTTGAGACTGGGATGGAGGTTCATCTTCCTTCAAGACAGTGACCCTAAGCATACTGCTAAAGCTACACTTGAGTGGTTTAAGGGGAAACATTTAAATGTCTTGGAATGGCCTAGTCAAAACCCAGACCTCAATCCAATTGAGAATCTGTTGTTTGACTTAAAGATCGCTGTACACCAGCGGAACCCATCCAACTTGAAGCTGGAGCAGCTTTGCCTTGAAGAATGGACAAAAATCCCAGTGGCTAGATGTGCCAAGCTTATAGAGACATACCCCAAGAGACTTGCAGCTGTAATTGCTGCAAAAGGTGGCTCTACAAAGTGTTGACTTTTGGGGGGGGGGTGAATAGTTATGCACACTCAAGTTTTCTTATTTATTTTCTTATTTCTTGTTTGTTTCACAAAAAAGATTGTGCATCTTCAAAGTGGTGGGCATGTTGTGTAAATCAAAAGATACAAACCCCCCAAAAATACATTTTAATTCCAGGTTGTAAGGCAACAAAATAGGAAAAAGGCCAAGGGGGGTGAATACTTTCACAAGCCACTGTAACTCTATGTATGAGAATAACATTGATTTAAGAACAAACTGCTCTCATAAAAACTCTATCCTCATTCTGGATGACAAGTAAATACATTTGTTGTGTAATGTTTAGCTTGTATCAGAACTTTATGATCCTAGGTGACTTTAACGCAGACGGGTCCTACGTTTCTAACATGAAAACATCTGCAGTGACAAAAATGTCCACTGGCTGATTAAAGATGACTGATACCACAACAAACACTGGCAACGAGAACACTTGACAGGTGGCTCACTGATTTCATTTATGAAATCACCTGTGCAGATAATTTGTTAATTTACGATTGTGATCGATGGGGATGACATGCTTTATGCCATCGTGCCAAAACATTCAACTTCCAGTAGGCATATGGGCTTTCAGAAGATGGAAGTACGCACATTAGACAATACAAGCCAAGTTCAAAGCTACTAGATGGTTTGATTACAATATTATAACTATACTGAAAAAATATATAAACACAACATGTAAAGTGTTGGTCCCATGTTTTATGAGCTGAAATAAAAGATCCCAGAAATGTTCCATAAGCACAAAAAGCTTATTTCTCTCAAATAACAGGCACAAATTAGTTTACATCCCTGTTAGTGAGCATTTCTCCTTTGCCAAGATAATCCATCCATCTGACAGGTGTGGCATATCAAGAAGCTAATTAAACAGCATGATCATTACACAGGTGCACCTTGTGCTGGGGACAGCTCGGTGTCAGGGCCTCATGACCTCAGCTCAGTGTCAGGGCCTCAGCTCAGTGTCAGGGTCTCAACTCAGTGTCAGGGCTTCATGGCCTCAGCTCAGTGTCAGGGCCTCAACTCAGTGTCAGGGCCCCATGGCCTCAGCTCAGTGTCAGGGCCTCATGGCCTCAGCTCAGTGTCAGGGCCTCATGGCCTCAGCTCAGTGTCAGGGCCTCAGCTCAGTGTCAGGGCCTCAGGGCCTCAACTCAGTGTCAGGGCCTCATGGCCTCATCTCAGTGTCAGGGCCTCAACTCAGTGTCAGGGCCTCAGCTCAGTGTCAGGGCCTCAGCTCAGTGACAGGGCCTCAGCTCAGTGACAGGGCCTCAGCTTAGTCTCAGGGCCTCAACTCAGTGTCAGGGCCTCAGGGCCTCAACTCAGTGTCAGGGCCTCAGCTTAGCCTCAGGGCCTCAACTCAGTGTCAGGGCCTCAACTCAGTCTCAGGGCCTCATGGCCTCAGCTCAGTGTCAGGGCCTCAACTCAGTGTCAGGGCCTCAACTCAGTGTCAGGGCCTCATGGCCTCAGCTCAGTGACAGGGCCTCAGCTTAGTCTCAGGGCCTCAGGGCCTCAACTCAGTCTCAGGGCCTCAGCTCAGTGACAGGGCCTCAGGGCTGCTAGATAAGCTACTTGACTGAGCGAGTGTGTCATGGCCATAAGTAAGCTACTTGACTGAGTGTGTGTGTGTGTGTGTGTGTGTGTGTGTGTGTGTGTGTGTGTGTGTGTGTGTGTGTGTGTGTGTGTGTGTGTGTGTGTGTGTGTGTGTGTGTGTGTGTGTGTGTGTGCGCGCCAGGCTAGCGTGAACTCCAGTAGATAAGCTACTTGACTGAGCGTGTGTCCCTCATTCACCAGGATGTTGTCAGCTTTGTCCCACACATAGCCTCTCCAACCCTCCATTCTACAAACAAAGCCATGTACTGTTACGGAAACAAAAAACTCTGGGATTGCTTCTCCTCTAGTATATTACATCACATTTCAACCAGTGTCTTAGCATCTTTTAGACACTGTCCTTGCTAATGAAGTAATCTGGATACACGCCCGAAGCGTAAATTCGCCTAAACTCTCTGCCTGTTGACGTCATCCATAGCGTTAGCCCAGCCTGAGTCAAAGACATCTCCTGAGGGTCTGGAATCCAACTAAAGTTACTGGCCACACATACACAGTTAAAAAAAAATGTTTTAAGTCTGGAAGAATCGAGGGGAGTCTACCTGGTCGTAAATTAATATCCAAAATCATTCTGTGGTGTTATTATTCTATCAAATCAAATTGTATTTGTCACATTACAAGCCTCTAATCAACAGTTTTAAGAAAATAGAGTTAAAATAACGTTGTTGTTTTTAAAGTATAAAATAAGTAACACAATAAAATAACAATAACGAGGCTATATTATCAAAAATTGTAGTAAAAAAAATAAATCACACGCGCAGAATACAACAGGTGTACTTACAAGCCTAACTAACAACACAGTTTTAAGTGTTAAGAAAGTATTTACTGAAATAAACTTTAGTAAAAAAAATTAAAAAAAATTAAAAATAAAAATAGAAAAATACAATAATAAAATAACAGTAACGAGGCTATATACAGGGGGTACCAGTATAGAGTCAATGTGCGGGGGCACCGGTTAGTCGAGGTAATTGAGGTAATATGTACATGTAGGTATAGGTAAAGTGACTATGCATAGATAATAAACAGAGAGTAGCAGCAGCATAGAAATGGGTGGGGTGGAGGGGTAAATGCAAATTGTCCGGGTAGCCATTTGATTAGCTGTTCAGGAGCCGGTTGATAGTCCACATCACCAACGAACTACCATGGTCCAAACACCATGGTTTGGGGGTAGAAGCTGTTAAAAGGCCTTTTGGACCTCGACTTGGCACTCCGGTACCACTTGCCGTGCGGGAGCAGAGAGAACAATCTATGATTAGAGTGGCTGGAGTCTGAACATTTTTAGGGCCTTCCTCTGACACCGCCTGGTATAGAGGTCCTGGATGGCAGGAGGCTTGGCCCCACTGATGTACTGGGCCATACGCACTACCCTCTGTAGTGCCTTGCGGTCGGAGGCTGAGCAGTTGCCATACCAGGCGGTGATGCAACCTGTCAGGATGCTCTCGATGGTGCAGTTGTTGAACTTTTTGAGGATCTGAGGACCAATGCCAAATCCTTTCAGTCTCCTGAGGTGGAATAGGCTTTGTCGTGCCCTCTTCACAACTGTCTTGGTGTGTTTGGACCATGATAGTTCGTTGATGATGTGGACACCAAGGAACTTGAAGCTCTCAACCTGCTCCACTACAGCCCTTCGATGAGAATGGGGGCGTGCTCGGCCCTCCTTTTCCTGTAGTCCACGATCATCTCCTTTGTCTTAATCACGTTGAGGGACAGGTTGTCCTGGCACCACACTGCCAGGTCTCTGACCTCCTCCCTATAGGCTGTCTCATCGTTGTCAGGCCCACCAATGTTGTCATCAGCAAACTTATGGTGTTGGAGTCGTGCTTGGCCATTTAGTCATGGTTGAACAGGAAGTACAGGAGGGGACTGAGCATGCACACCTGAGCGGCCCCCGTGTTGTGGATCAGCATGATGTGTTATTACCTACCCTTACCAACTGGGGGGTGGCCGGTTAGGAAGTCCAGGATCCAGTTGCAGAGGGAGGTGTTTAGTCCCAGGGTCCTTAGCTTATTGATGAGCTTTGAGGGCCCTATGGTGTTGAACGCTGAGCTGTAGTCAATGAATGTTCCTTTTGTCCAGGTGAGAAAGGTCAGTGTGGAGTGCAATAGATATTGTGTCATCTGTGGATCTGTTGGTGCGGTATGCAAATTGGAGTGGGTCTAGGGTTTCTGGAATAACGGTGTTGATGTGAGCCATGACCAGCCTTTCAAAGCATTCATTAATTGGTCAGCAGTCTTATGGCTTGGGGTTAAAAGCTGTTAAGGAGCCTTTTGGACCTAGACATGACGCTCCGGTACCGCTTGCCATGCGGTAGCAGAGAGAACAGTCTATGACTTGGGTGGCTGGAGTCTTTGACAATTTTTTGGGCCTTCCTCTGACACCGCCTACTATATAGGTCCTGGATGGCAGGAAGCTTGGCCCCAGTGATGTACTGGGCCGTACGGACTACCCTCCCTGCGTGTAAATGAGAGCTCTACAAGGAATAGTAGTCTTCCCACAAAACCCTCTTTTCATGTTATGTTGGAATTCTCCAGGTCAACGACCCTGATAAATCAATGGGAGATTATGGAGAACCTGTTAAATCACTGGGAGATTATAAAGAACCTGCTAAATCACTGGGAGATTATAAAGAACCTGCTAAATCACTGGGAGATTATGGAGAACCTGCTAAATCACTGGGAGATTATAAAGAACCTGCTAAATCACTGGGAGATTATAAAGAACCTGCTAAATCACTGGGAGATTATGGAGAACCTGCTAAATCACTGGGAGATTATGGAGAACCTGCTAAATCACTGGGAGATTATGGAGAACCTGCTAAATCACTGGGAGATTATGGAGAACCTGCTAAATCACTGGGAGATTATGGAGAACCTGCTAAATCACTGGGAGATTATAAAGAACCTGCTAAATCACTGGGAGATTATGGAGAACCTGCTAAATCACTGGGAGATTATGGAGAACCTGCTAAATCACTGGGAGATTATGGAGAACCTGCTAAATCACTGGGAGATTATGGAGAACCTGCTAAATCACTGGGAGATTATAAAGAACCTGCTAAATCACTGGGAGATTATGGAGAACCTGCTAAATCACTGGGAGATTATGGAGAACCTGCTAAATCACTGGGAGATTATGGAGAACCTGCTAAATAAATGGGAGATTATGGAGAACCTACTAAATCACTGGGAGATTATGGAGAACCTGCTAAATCACTGGGAGATTATGGAGAAGCTGCTAAATCACTGGGAGATTATAGAGAATTTGCTAAATCACTGGGAGATTATGGAGAACCTGCTAAATCACTGGGAGATTATGGAGAATTTGCTAAATCACTGGGAGATTATGGAGAACCTGCTAAATCACTGGGAGATTATGGACAATTTGCTAAATCACTGGGAGATTATGGAGAACCTGCTAAATCCCTGGGAGATTATGGAGAATTTGCTAAATCACTGGGAGATTATGGAGAACCTGCTAAATCACTGGGAGATTATGGAAAATTTGCTAAATCCCTGGGAGATTATGGAGAACCTGCTAAATCACTGGGAGATTATGGAGAACCTGCTAAATCCCTGGGAGATTATGGAGAACCTGCTAAATCCCTGGGAGATTATGGAGAACCTGCTAAATCCCTGGGAGATTATGGAGAACCTGCTAAATCCCTGGGAGATTATGGAGAACCTGCTAAATCCCTGGGAGATTATGGAGAACCTGCTAAATCCCTGGGAGATTATGGAGAACCTGCTAAATCACTGGGAGATTATGGAGAACCTGCTAAATCCCTGGGAGATTATGGAGAACCTGCTAAATCCCTGGGAGATTATGGAGAACCTGCTAAATCCCTGGGAGATTATGGAGAACCTGCTAAATCCCTGGGAGATTATGGAGAACCTGCTAAATCCCTGGGAGATTATGGAGAACCTGCTAAATCACTGGGAGATTATGGAGAACCTGCTAAATCCCTGGGAGACTACAGTATGGAGAAGTATGCATCAGGAGTGTTTCACATTGAGATAAAACCCCAGAGAGAGAGATAGAGGCCTGATTAACAGAGAGGCTGCTGCCTACATACAGATTTGAAATCACTGGCCACTCTAACAAATGGATCACTAGTCACTTTATTAATGCCACTTTATTAATGAAGTTTACATATCTTGCACTACTCATCCCAGATGTATATACTGTATTTTATACCATCTATTGCGTCTCTTCTATGCCGGTTGGTCACGGCCCATCTATATATTTATATGTATGTATTCTTATTCCAACCCTTTACTGAGATTTGTGTGTATTAGGTAGTTGTTGTGGAATTGTTAGATTATTTGTTAGATATTAATGCACTGTCGGAGCTAGAAGCACAAGCATTCCGCTACACTCACACATTAACATCTGCTAACCATGTGTATGAAACCAATAATATTAGATTTGATTAATGCCAGTCTCATAGCATCATCCGTCTAATCTGTCTCCTTTAGAAAACAAACGCACAAGGCCCTAAATTAATAGCCCTGACAAAAACGATGACTAGCTGTGGACTCATCATTTTACATTCTTCACACTATCTGTTTAAGATTAGGTGTCCGTGTGTAAATCCTTTTCGGGGGGCAGGACCAACCCTGGCCGGAGGCCCTGTCATTTTCTCACAGCACAGTGACCCCTGTAAATCTATTGAGTTAAAGTATGGTTTCGGCCCGTATGGTATCGCTTGTTGAATTCTGCAGCCTGAGTCTCTGTAGCTATAACTCCATCTTGAAACACAGCAAGGATCAGCAGAGGGCCTTCAAAGATTGACAGAGGGTCATCTCAATAATCTGTTGGTATAAGGAATTGATCCCCAAATCTGCCACTAGTTTAGAGCACCTTGCTTTAGTTCCTCGAATCAACAGAGAACAACAGTCCCTCAATGAACCACAATACAGACAGAGTGTTATTACCCTCTGTCATTATGGTTGATCTATGTCACACACACACAGACACACAATTCTGTTTGACCCCACTCTGGTGTATAAAGTCCCCTCTCTACCCTCCTCTACCCCTCCAACCCCAGGGTTACAGTTAAGGACAAGCAAATCACTCTCTGAAAATGCTTTGGATAACTCTGGGAAAGTACTTTGCCTTATATTTAGGTTTCTGGAGCTACCGTGGAGCTACAGTGGAGCTACAGTGGCGCTACATTAAAGATACAGTGGAGCTACAGTAAAGCTACATTAAAGATACAGTGGAGCTACAGTAAAGCTACAGTAAAGCTACATTAAAGATACAGTGGAGCTACAGTGGAGCTACAGTAAAGCTACAGTGAAGCTACAGTAAAGCTACAGTAAAGCTACAGTGGAGCTACATTAACGATACAGTGGAGCTACAGTAAAGCTACAGTGGAGCTACAGTAAAGCTACAGTAAAGCTACATTAAAGATACAGTGGAGCTACAGTAAAGATACAGTGGAGCTACAGTAAAGCTACAGTGGAGCTACAGTTAAGCTACAGTAAAGCTACAGTGGAGCTACAGTGGAGCTACAGTAAAGCTACAGTGGAGCTACAGTAAAGCTACAGTGGAGCTACAGTAAAGATACAGTAAAGCTACAGTGGAGCTACATTAAAGATACAGTGGAGCTACAATAAAGCTACATTAAAGATACAGTGGAGCTACAGTAAAGCTACAGTGGAGCTACTGTAAAGCTACAGTGGAGCTACAGTAAAACTTTAGTAAAGCTACAGTAAAGCTACAGTGGAGCTACATTAAAGATACAGTGGAGCTACAGTAAAGCTACAGTAAAGATACAGTGAAGATACAGTAAAGCTACAGTAAAGCTACAGTGGAACTAGAGTAAAGCTACAGTAAAGCTACAGTGGAGCTACATTAAAGATACAGTGGAGCTACAGTAAAGCTACAGTAAAGATACAGTGAAGATACAGTAAAGCTCCAGTAAAGCTACAGTAAAGCTACAGTGGAGCTACAGTAAAGATACAGTGAAGATACAGTAAAGCTACAGTAAAGCTACAGTGGAGCTACAGTAAAGCTACAGTAAAGCTACAGTGGAGCTAGAGTAAAGCTACAGTAAAGCTACAGTAAAGCTACAGTGGAGCTACATTAAAGATACAGTGAAGCTACAGTAAAGCTACATTAAAGATACAGTGGAGCTACAGTAAAGCTACAGTGGAGCTACATTAAAGATACAGTGGAGCTACAGTAAAGCTACAGTAAAGACACAGTGAAGATACAGTAAAGCTACAGTAAAGCTACAGTGGAACTAGAGTAAAGCTACAGTAAAGCTACAGTGGAGCTACATTAAAGATACAGTGGAGCTAGAGTAAAGCTAGAGTAAAGCTACAGTAAAGCTACAGTAAAGATACAGTGAAGATACAGTGAAGATACAGTGGAGCTACAGTAAAGATACAGTGGAGCTACAGTAAAGCTACAGTGGAGCTACAGTAAAGCTACAGTGGAGCTACATTAAAGATACAGTGGAGCTACAGTAAAGCTACAGTAAGGATAGAGTGAAAATACAGTGGAGCTACAGTAAAGCTACAGTGGAGCTACAGTAAAGATACAGTGAAGATACAGTGAAGATACAGTGGAGCTACAGTAAAGCTACAGTAAAGATACAGTGAAGATACAGTGGAGCTACAGTAAAGATACAGTAAAGATACAGTGAAGATACAGTAAGGGGAAAAAATTATATTGAAAAGTACAGTTGAAGTCGGAAGTTTACATACACCTTAGCCAAATACATTTAAACTCAGTTTTTCTCAATTCCTGACATTTAATCCTAGTAAAAATTCTCTGTCTTGGGTCAGTAAGGATCACCACTTTATTTTAAGATTGTGAAATGTCAGAATAATAGTAGAGAGAATGATTTATTTAAGCTTTTATTTATTTCATCACATTCCCAGTGGGTCAGAAGTTTAAATACACTCAATTGGTATTTGGTAGCATTGCCTTTCAATTGTTTAACTTGGGTCAAACGTTTCGGGTAGCTTTCCACAAGCTTCCCACAATAAGTTGGGTAAATGTTGGCCCATTCCTCCTGACAGAGCTGGTGTAACCTCCTTGCTCGCACACCCTTCACTTCCTGACTGATGTCTTGAGATGTTGCTTCAATATATCCACATCATTTTCCATCCTCATGATGCCATCTATTTTGTGAAGTGCACCAGTCCCTCTTGCAGCAAAGCACCCCAACAACATGATGCTGCCACCCCCGTGCTTCACGTTTGGGATGGTGTTCTTCGGCTTGCAAGCCTCCCCCTTTTTCCTCCAAACATAACGATGGTCATTATGGCCAAACAGTTCTATTTTTGTTTCATCAGATCAGAGGACATTTCTCCAAAAAGTACGATCTTTGTCCCCATGTGCAGTTGCAAACTGTAGTCTGGCTTTTTTTATGGCGATTTTGGAGCAGTGGCTTCTTCCTTGCTGAGCGGTCTTTCAGGTTATGTCGATATAGGACTTGTTTTACTGTGGATATAGATACTTTTATAGCGGTTTCCTCCAGCATCTTCACAAGGTCCTTTGCTGTTGTTCTGGGATTGATTTGCACTTTTCGCACCAAAGTACGTTCATCTCTAGGAGACAGAACTTGTCTCCTTCCTGAGCGGTATGACGGCTGCGTGGTCCCATGGTGTTTATACTTGCATACTATTGTTTGTACAGATGAACGTGGTACCTTCAGGTGTCTAGAAATTGAACCAGACTTGTGGAGGTTTACAATTTTTCTTCTGAGATCTTGGCAGATTTATTTTTATTTTCCCATGATGTCAATCAAAGAGGCACTGAGTTTGAAGGTAGGCCTTGAAATACATCCACAGGTACACCTCCAATTGACTCAAATTATGTTAATAGCCTATCAGAAGCTTCTAAAGCCATGACATCATTTTCTGGAATTTTCCAAGCTGTTTAAAGGCACAGTCAGCTCAGTGTATGTAAACTTCTGACCCACTGGAATTGTGATACAGTGAATGATAAGAGAAATAATCTGTCTTTAAATAATTGTTGGAAAAACTGTAGTTTGTTAACAAGAAATTTCTGGTGTGGTTGAAAAACGAGTTTTAACGACGTCAACCTGTATGTAAACTTCCGACTTCATTTCATTAATTTATTCAGTACATACTTCACCACTTCACACGTGAAAGATACTTCACCACTTCACACGTGAAAGATACTTCACCACTTTTTTAAATAATAATTTTTTGTACTTTTTACAACTTTTTTCTCCCCAATTGGTAGTTACAGTCTTGTCCCATCGCTGCAACTCCCCTACGGACTCGGAAGAGGCGACGGTCGAGAGCCATGCAGCCTCCGATACACGACCCTGCTCGTTTAACCCAGAAGCCAGCAGCACCAATGTTTCGGATGAAACACCGTTCAGCTGGCGACTGAAGTAAGCATGCATGTGCCCGGCCTGCCACAAGGAGTCGCTAGAGCGCAATGGGAGCAGGACATACTGTCCGGCCAAACCCTCCCCCAACCCAGATGACGCTGGGCCAGTTGTGCGCTGCCTCATAGGTCTCCCAGTCACGGCCGGCTGTGACACAACCTGGGATCGAACCCGGGTCTGTAGTGACGCCTCAAGCTCTGCGGTGCAGTGCCTTAGACTGTGCACTCTGAAGGCATACTTCACCATTTCACACATGAAAGACATTTCACCATTTCACACGTGCCACATGTTTGCAGTTCAAATGAGTTCACATTCACAGAAATAATTAAAAGGAAATCTGATCTCGATTCATTAACTTCAGAGAAGGATCGAGCCAAACACGTGAGAGAGAGAGAGAAGGAGAGAGAGAGCTAGAAATACAGATAGATATACAGGGAGAGAGACAGAGAGAGAGAGAGAGAGAGAGAGAAGGAGAGAGAGAGCTAGACATACAGATAGATATACAGGGAGAGAGACAGAGAGAGAGAGAGAGAGAAGGAGAGAGAGAGCTAGACATACAGATAGATATACAGGGAGAGAGACAGAGAGAGAGAGAGAGAAGGAGAGAGAGAGCTAGACATACAGATAGATATACAGGGAGAGAGACAGAGAGAGAGAGAGAGAAGGAGAGAGAGAGCTAGACATACAGATAGATATACAGGGAGAGAGAGAGAGAGAGAGAGAGAGAGAGAGAGAGAGAGAGAGAGAGAGAGAGAGAGAGAGAGAGAGAGAGAGAGAGAGAGAGAGAGAGAGAGATTACACTCCAGTCAGCACAGACCCAGACAACAGCCCAGCACAACAACACCCCCTTAACCAGACCAGGAGAGCTGGAGGTGGAGAGAGACACATCTGGACTCTGGACAGTTAAGAGACAACTTCAACTGGAGAAAGAGCAGAAGCAGGAGCAGGAGCAGAACAGAGCACTAGAGGAGAGGATCAGACTGCTGGAGGAGAGGGAGAGGGGGATGGAGGAGAGGATCAGACTGCTGGAGGAGAGGTTGAGGGGGATGGCATGTGACAGAGAACAACCCACTAGGGAGGTGGCCATCCCCACAGAGAAGCCAGCAGAACAGCCCACCTCATCACCCGACAAAAGTCTCGACACCACAGCAGAACAGTCCACACCAGACCCTGACCATAGAGTCAACATCACAGCAGAACAGACAAAAGAAAAACCCCAAGCCCAGCAGCTCTCACCCCCCCTGAGCACCCCCCCTGTCAGCCACCCTGATAGCCCTCCTGACAACCCCCCCACACCCACTGAGGACAAACACAAGACACAGATTTTTCTCCTTATGGACTCAAATGGGAAATTTATAGAAGAAAAAAAACTTTTTCCCAAACACAGTGTGTCTAAACTCTGGTGTCCAAACACCCAGTGCGCCCTAGACCTTCTGTCTGAGGACAAACTAGGCTCACCTAGCCACATAATAATACACACAGGCACAAACGACCTGAGAGCACAGCAGGAAAGGGTGGCCACAGCACTGAAGGGAGTGATTGAAAAAGCTTCTTCTACTTTCCCCAATGCACAAGTGGTTATCTCCACCCTGCTACCACGAAAAGACTTCCACCCTGCTACAATACAGCGGGTAAACGCAAGCATCTCCCGTGACTGTGCCTCAAAACCAAATGTTTTCCTGGCCCACCACTCCACCCTGGACTTGAACAGCCTCTATGACCAGGTCCACCTCTACAAGGCAGCAGTGCCCACCTTTGCCCGGACTCTAAAGGACATCGCTCTCAAACGCAGCCCCAACACTTCACACAGGAGCAACAGATCAATAGACACCCCACCCAGACCAGCGAGACACCCTCCAAGACCTTCAGCACCCCACCCTGGACCTACACATAGAGGACCCACGCCAAGAGGACCTACATCCAGACCACAGCACCCCCAGACACACCCCCACCCCAACCAATCAACACCCCCCCACATCAACCATGCCCACACCCAATTTAGGCCCCCTCAGATCAGACCTATGCCACTCCTGCCCACCCCATGCACCCCACCCCCGCAGAGAGGGCATCAACATGGAAGTCACACATACGCCCAGGTAGTGAGCGGGCAAACAGGCCCAACCCCCACTCTTACACTCGCCCAAGCCAACGGCATGTACCAGATGCTCAGCAGGCTCTGCTCACACTTACTGGCCTGAGGCCAAACCACGACCAACAACATTGGACACTTTATGGAACAAAAAGCCTTCACTATATCATCCTGGAATATCCAAGGCCTGAGGTCATCTGCCTTTGGCCTAAAGAGCAGGAACCCGGACTTCACCAAAGAAATCGGTAATGCAGACATTGTCATCCTGCAAGAAACCTGGTACAGAGGAGACGGACCCACTGGTTGCCCTCTAGGTTACAGAGAGCTGGTAGTCCCATCCACCAAACTACCAGGTGTGAAACAGGGAAGGGACTCAGGGGGAATGCTAATTTGGTATAGAGCAGACCTAACTCACTCCATTAAATTAATCAAAACAGGAACATTTTACATTTGGCTAGAAATTCAAAAGGAAATTATCTTAACAGAGAAAAATGTCCTCCTGTGTGCTACCTATATCCCCCCACTAGAATCCCCATACTTTAATGAAGACAGCTTCTCCATCCTGAAGGAGGAAATCAATCATTTCCAGGCCCAGGGACATGTATTAGTCTGTGGCGACCTAAATGCCAGAACTGGACAAGAACCTGACACCCTCAGCACACAGGGGGACAAACACCTGCCTGCAGGTGACAGCATTCCCTCCCCCATATGCCCCCCTAGGCACAACTATGACAACATAACCAACAAAAACGGGTCACAACTCCTGCAGCTCTGTCGCACGCTGGGTGTGTACATAGTCAATGGTAGGCTTCGAGGGGACTCCTATGGTAGGTTCACCTATAGCTCATATCTTGGCAGTAGCACTGTAGACTACTTTATCACTGACCTCAACCCAGAGTCTCTCAGAGCGTTCACAGTCAGCCCACTGACACCCCTATCAGACCACAGCAAAATCACAGTCTACTTGAACAGAGCAATACTCAATCATGAGGCATCAAAGCCAAAGGAACTGAGTAACATTAAGAAATGCTATAGATGGAAGGAATGCAGTTTGGAAACCTACCAAAACACAATTAGACAACAGCAAATTCAATCCCTTTTAGACAACTTCCTGGGTAAAACGTTCCACTGCAATAGTGAAGGTGTAAACTTGGCAGTAGAAAATCTTAACAGTATATTTGACCTCTCAGCTTCCCTGTCAAATCTAAAAATCTCAAATAGAAAACCAAAGAAAATGAACAACAATGACAAATGGTTTGATGAAGAATGCAAAAATCTAAGAAATAAATTGAGAAACCTGTCCAACCAAAAACATAGAGACCCGGAAAACCTGAGTCTACGCCTTCACTATGGTGAATCACTAAAACAATACAGAAATACACTACGGAAAAAGAAGGAACAGCACGTCAGAAATCAGCTCAATGTAATTGAAGAATCCATAGACTCTAACCACTTCTGGGAAAATTGGAAAACACTAAACAAACAACAACACGAAGAATTATCTATCCAAAATGGAGATGTATGGGTAAACCACTTCTCCAATCTTTTTGTCTCTATAACAAAGAATAAAGAGCAAAAACATATACATGATCAAATACAAATCCTAGAATCAACTATTAAAGACTACCAGAACCCACTGGATTCTCCAATTACCTTGAACGAGTTACAGGACAAAATAAAAACCCTCCAACCCAAAAAGGCCTGTGGTGTTGATGGTATCCTTAATGAAATGATCAAATATACAGACAACAAATTCCAATTGGCTATACTAAAACTCTTTAACATCGTCCTTAGCTCTGGCATCTTCCCCAATATTTGGAACCAAGGACTGATCACCCCAATCCACAAAAGTGGAGACAAATTTGACCCCAATAACTACCGTGGAATATGCGTCAACAGTAACCTTGGGAAAATACTCTGCATTATCATTAACAGCAGACTCGTACATTTCCTCAATGAAAACAATGTACTGAGCAAATGTCAAATTGGCTTTTTACCAAATTACCGTACAACAGACCATGTATTCACCCTACACACCCTAATTGACAACCAAACAAACCAAAACAAAGGCAAAGTCTTCTCATGCTTTGTTGACTTCAAAAAAGCCTTCGACTCAATTTGGCATGAGGGTCTGCTATACAAATTGATGGAAAGTGGTGTTGGGGGTAAAACATACGACATTATAAAATCCATGTACACAAACAACAAGTGTGCGGTTAAAATTGGCAAAAAACACACACATTTCTTCACACAGGGTCGTGGGGTGAGACAGGGATGCAGCTTAAGCCCCACCCTCTTCAACATATATATCAACGAATTGGCGCGGGCACTAGAACAGTCTGCAGCACCCGGCCTCACCCTACTAGACTCTGAAGTCAAATGTCTACTGTTTGCTGATGATCTGGTGCTTCTGTCACCAACCAAGGAGGGCCTACAGCAGCACCTAGATCTTCTGCACAGATTCTGTCAGACCTGGGCCCTGACAGTAAATCTCAGTAAGACCAAAATAATGGTGTTCCAAAAAAGGTCCAGTCGCCAGGACCACAAATTCCATCTAGACACTGTTGCCCTAGAGCACACAAAAAACTATACATACCTCGGCCTAAACATCAGCGCCACAGGTAACTTCCACAAAGCTGTGAACGATCTGAGAGACAAGGCAAGAAGGGCCTTCTATGCCATCAAAAGGAACATAAATTTCAACATACCAATTAGGATCTGGCTAAAAATACTTGAATCAGTCATAGAGCCCATTGCCCTTTATGGTTGTGAGGTCTGGGGTCCGCTCACCAACCAAGATTTCACAAAATGGGACAAACACCAAATTGAGACTCTGCATGCAGAATTCTGCAAAAATATCCTCCGTGTACAACGTAGAACACCAAATAATGCATGCAGAGCAGAATTAGGCCGATACCCACTAATTATCAAAATCCAGAAAAGAGCCGTTAAATTCTACAACCACCTAAAAGGAAGCGATTCCCAAACCTTCCATAACAAAGCCATCACCTACAGAGAGATGAACCTGGAGAAGAGTCCCCTAAGCAAGCTGGTCCTAGGGCTCTGTTCACAAACACAAACACACCCCACAGAGCCCCAGGACAACAGCACAATTAGACCCAACCAAATCATGAGAAAACAAAAAGATAATTACTTGACACATTGGAAAGAATTAACAAAAAAACAGAGCAAACTAGAATGCTATTTGGCCCTAAACAGAGAGTACACAGTGGCAGAATACCTGACCACTGTGACTGACCCAAACTTAAGGA
Source organism: Salvelinus namaycush (assembly GCF_016432855.1). Classification (NCBI taxonomy): domain Eukaryota; kingdom Metazoa; phylum Chordata; class Actinopteri; order Salmoniformes; family Salmonidae; genus Salvelinus; species Salvelinus namaycush. The sequence continues at coordinate 195,278 of NW_024058008.1, read as the reverse complement.
AAGCTTTGACTATGTACAGACTCAGTGAGCATAGCCTTGCTATTGAGAAAGGCCGCCGTAGGCAGACATGGCTCTCAAGAGAAGACAGGCTATGTGCTCACTGCCCACAAAATGAGGTGGAAACTGAGCTGCACTTCCTAACCTCCTGCCCAATGTATGACCATATTAGAGAGACATATTTCCCACAGATTACACAGATCCACAAAGAATTTGAAAACAAATCCAATTTTGATAAACTCCCATATCTACTGGGAGAAATTCCACAGTGTGCCATCACAGCAGCAAGATTTGTGACCTGTTGCCACAAGAAAAGGGCAACCAGTGAAGAACAAACACCATTGTAAATACAACCCATATTTATGCTTATTTATTTTAACTTGTGTGCTTTAACCATTTGTACATTGTTACAACACTGTATATATATAATATAACATTTGTAATGTCTTTATTGTTTTGAAACTTCTGTATGTGTAATGTTTACTGTTAATTTGTATTGTTTATTTCACTTTTGTATAATATCTACCTCACTTGCTTTGGCAATGTTAACACATGTTTCCCATGCCAATAAAGCCCCTTGAATTGAATTGAATTGAATTGAGAGAGAAGGAAAGAGAGAGCTAGACATACAGATAGATATACAGGGAGAGAGACAGAGAGAGAGAGAGAGAGAGAGAGAGAGAGAGAGAGGTTAGACCCCTCTCTGTTACTGTATACGGCAAGACCCCCGTGTAATCCTTCAGTGCATTTTGAAAGTATTCAGACCTCTTTACTTTTTCCACATTTTGTTACGTTACAGTAAAATTAACAACATTGTTCATCTCTACACACAATACCCCATAATGACAAAGCAAAAACAGGTTTTTAGAAATGTTTGCAAATATATTAAAAACAAAAATGGGAATATTACATTTCCATAAGTATTCAGACCCTTTACTCAGTACTTTGTTGAAGCACCTTGTGCAGCGATTACAGCCTCGAGTCTTCTTGGCTATGACGCTACAAGCCTGGCACACACCGTCATTGTAAATAAGAATTTGTTCTTAACTGACTTTCCTAGTTAAATAAAAGGTTTAAAAAAATGTATCCTCTCAAGCTCTGTCAGGTTGGATGGGGAGCGTCACTGCACAGCTATTTTCAGGTCTCTCCAGAGATGTTTCGACGGGTTCAAGTTTGGGGTCTGGTTGGGCCATTCAAGGACATTCAGAGACTTGTCCCGAAAGCACTCCTGCATTGTCTTGTGTTCCTCAGAGTTCCTGAACCACATCCGCTGCAATGCTTTGTGGTTGGCTATTGTAGTCTGGCTGTAATGGGTCTTTGATGTTGTCGCCACAATGTGTCATGAACAATGTGTCACAATGTGTCATGATGTCATAATGAAGAGGTCTGTGGGTTGGCTTCTGTTTCTTTCTTAGTCCAACAACAGCCGCACGCAGCCCCCCACACAGCCCCCTAGAGCGCAATGGGACAAGGACATACTGTCCGGCCAAACCCTCCCCCAACCCAGACGACGCTGGGCCAGTTGTGCGCTGCCTCATAGGTATCCCAGTCACGGCCGGCTGTGACACAACCTGGGATCGAACCCGGGTCTGTACGGTTGGATTTTCAAGCTGTAATCGCTGCACAAGGTGCTTCAACAACCAATCAAACCCGATTTTCAAATCCAACCAATGAGATGTCTCAACCCCCAGAGGAAAATATCTTTTTTTTGAGAGAACCAATCAAACCCGTCAACCAATCAGAGAACCAATCAAACCCGTCAACCAATCAGAGAACCAATCAAACCCGTCAACCAATCAGAGAACCAATCAAACCCGTCAACCAATCAGAGAACCAATCAAACCCATCAACCAATCAGAGAACCAATCAAACCCGTCAACCAATCAGAGAACCAATCAAACCCGTCATACAATTTCTGAGTAGTAACAGCAGCATACCCTAGCTCTCATCACACACTGTATCTACAGTGAGCTCTACGCCTTACAGCAGCTCATCTCAGTTAAGACAGACAACTCGATAGATTATCCAGCCTTCCCTACAGACAAACACCGCTACCTTACGATTCCCACATGGCTCTGTGAAGATAGGCGACCAAGCATCAGAGAGAGATTGTTTAGTCATGGACAATGGAAAGGAGTAGTTTGTTAGGAATAGGAAGTAGGAATGAATGGGAACAATGCAGTGGGGTCTCTCTCGCTCTTTCAATTAATGTCTTTGTGCAGAAATTAGACATCCTTAAATAAAGCTCTCTCTCTCAGGGATTGAATGACCCTGGAATACCAAATTAACTACTGTGAATTGTTTTAGGTATTTAACTAGGCAAGTCAGTAAAGAACAAATTCGTATTTACAACGACGGCCTAGGAACAGTGGGTTGTACAGCTCCTCACTAGGGAGTCCAGTAGGCCTGTGTGTTTCTCTTCTAGAATCGTAATTAATTACTTCTTGATCTCACAGAGTAAGTCAACAATAATGTAGTCATCCTGCCAAGCAGCGACCGGTGAGCTTCCTTCCACTAGTCTGGTGAAGCTGGGGTCTGGCGCCAACCCCAGGAAGACATGGGGAGAGGGTGGAAGTGACTACACAACGTAATGCAACACAGAACATCACAAAGCATCTCAATACAGAACATCACAAAGCTTCTCAAAGCAGTACAACACAGAACATCACAAAGCTTCTCAATGCCGTACAACACAGAACATCACAAAGCTTCTCAATGCCGTACAACACAAAACAATATGATAAAGTACAGCACAAAACAACACAACAAAGCACAACACACCACACCAACAACACAGCACTACACCTCTACAACTCTACACCAACAACACTACATCACAACAATACACTACACCACTACAACACCACAACAGGTCCAGACCTGTCCTGTCTGGAACTGCGAGGAGTAACAGCCTAACATACGTTGCTAGCTACGATGACAAAGACCAAAGCCAGCGGGAGTACCGTTGAGGACAGTGGTGTCTCTCTATCACACGTGAAGGATCTTTTAAACGAACAAAAAGAGACCTAGTTGTTACAACAACAAGAAAATAGTTTCAAGTGTTTTGTCCAAATACTGGTGGATTCAACTAATAAAATAATGGACGACTTGACCAGAGAGGTCCAGGACCTGAAGAACAGTTTGCAGTTCTCCCAGGGTCAGCTCAACGAGTTCAAACAGGAGACCTGAGAGGTCCAGGACCTGAAGAACAGTTTGCAGTTCTCCCAGGGTCAGCTCAATGAGTTCAAACAGGAGACCTGAGAGGTCCAGGACCTGAAGAACAGTCTGCAGTTCTCCCAGGGTCAGCTCAACGAGTTCAAACAGGAGACCTGAGAGGTCCAGGACCTGAAGAACAGTTTGCAGTTCTCCCAGGGTCAGCTCGACGAGTTGAAACAGGAGAACAGCAAGATGACAGCAATCTGTAAGTCATTGAGAGAGGACATCAGTTCTGTGTGTGAATCCATGATAACAATGACAGATAAATCAGACTCTGTCGAGGGACGATCAAGGCGAAACAACATGGTTGTGGACGGAATTGCAGAATCTCTACATGAGAACTGGATAGAGTCTGAGGTCAAAGTGAGGGAAAGGATCTCTGAGAAATTGAAGATGAACCACAGGAAGACTGAGGTGGAGGGCACCAACAGGACTGGAAAACCCACCACTGGCCCAGGAGACAGGCCCAGGCCGATGGTGGTCAAGTTCCTGAGGTTCAAGGACAATGTAGCTGTTCTGGAAAGAGCCAAGAACTTGAGAGGAACGTACATCTTCCTCAACGAGGACTATCCTGAAGCTGTGCGCCAGAAGAGGAAAGAACTGATCCCAGTCATGAAAGTTACCAGCACGTGTGGGGACATTGCGTACATCCACTACGACAGGCTCATTTTTCACCCTCCCTCGCAGAAGCCTGGAAGGGATGAGAGAGCCAAGCCTATGGGTTCATAGCTTCAACCACACAGCAGACACACACCAACTGATTAATGGACTGCTGTATGTTCTTTCTTTGTCTGCTCTTTTCCATATTACGTCCATCTATGATCAGCTACCCAGGAAAGGGCTGAAAATAGCCCATATTAATATATGTGGCCTTAGAAATAAGGTTCATGAAATCAATAACTTGCTAACATCAGATAACCTTAATATATTAACCATTTCTGAGACTCACTTAGATAATTCATTTGATGATACATCAGTAACAATACAAGGATATAACATCTATAGAAGAGACAGGAATGCTTATGGGGGAGGTGTTACTGTATATATTCAGAGCCATATTCCTGTAATGCTTATGGGGGAGGTGTTGCTGTATATATTCAGAGCCATATCCCTGTAATGCTTATGGGGGAGGTGTTGCTGTATATATTCAGAGCCATATCCCTGTAATGCTTATGGGGGAGGTGTTGCTGTATATATTCAGAGCCATATCCCTGTAATGCTTATGGGGGAGGTGTTGCTATATATATTCAGAGCCATATCCCTGTAATGCTTATGGGGGAGGTGTTGCTGTATATATTCAGAGCCATATCCCTGTAATGCTTATGGGGGAGGTGTTGCTGTATATATCCAGAGCCATATCCCTGTAATGCTTATGGGGGAGGTGTTGCTGTATATATTCAGAGCCATATCCCTGTAATGCTTATGGGGGAGGTGTTGCTGTATATATTCAGAGCCATATCCCTGTAATGCTTATGGGGGAGGTGTTGCTGTATATATTCAGAGCCATATCCCTGTAATGCTTATGGGGGAGGTGTTACTGTATATATTCAGAGCCATATCCCTGTAATGCTTATGGGGGAGGTGTTACTGTATATATTCAGAGCCATATCCCTGTAATGCTTATGGGGGAGGTGTTACTGTATATATTCAGAGCCATATCCCTGTAATGCTTATGGGGGAGGTGTTACTGTATATATTCAGAGCCATATCCCTGTAATGCTTATGGGGGAGGTGTTGCTGTATATATTCAGAGCCATATCCCTGTAATGCTTATGGGGGAGGTGTTGCTGTATATATTCAGAGCCATATCCCTGTAATGCTTATGGGGGAGGTGTTGCTGTATATATTCAGAGCCATATCCCTGTAATGCTTATGGGGGAGGTGTTGCTGTATATATTCAGAGCCATATCCCTGTAATGCTTATGGGGGAGGTGTTGCTGTATATATTCAGAGCCATATTCCTGTAATGCTTATGGGGGAGGTGTTGCTGTATATATTCAGAGCCATATCCCTGTAATGCTTATGGGGGAGGTGTTACTGTATATTATCAGAGCCATATCCCTGTAATGCGTATGGGGGAGGTGTTACTGTATATATTCAGAGCCATATCCCTGTAATGCTTATGGGGGAGGTGTTGCTGTATATATTCAGAGCCATATCCCTGTAATGCTTATGGGGGAGGTGTTGCTGTATATATTCAGAGCCATATCCCTGTAATGCTTATGGGGGAGGTGTTGCTGTATATATTCAGAGCCATATCCCTGTAATGCTTATGGGGGGGGTGTTGCTGTATATATTCAGAGCCATATCCCTGTAATGCTTATGGGGGAGGTGTTACTGTATATATTCAGAGCCATATCCCTGTAATGCTTATGGGGGAGGTGTTGCTGTATATATTCAGAGCCATATCCCTGTAATGCTTATGGGGGAGGTGTTGCTATATATATTCAGAGCCATATCCCTGTAATGCTTATGGGGGAGGTGTTGCTGTATATATTCAGAGCCATATCCCTGTAATGCTTATGGGGGAGGTGTTGCTGTATATATTCAGAGCCATATCCTTGTAATGCTTATGGGGGAGGTGTTGCTGTATATATTCAGAGCCATATCCCTGTAATGCTTATGGGGGGGTGTTGCTGTATATATTCAGAGCCATATCCCTGTAATGCTTAGAGAAGATCTTATGTCAAGTGTTATTGAAGTGTTGTGGTTGCAGGTTCACTTGGCACATCTAAAGCCTTTTCTTTTGGGGTGTTGCTATAGGCTACCAAGTGCAAACAGTCAGTATCTAAATAATATGTGTGAAATGCTTGATAGTGTATGTGATGTTAACAGAGAGGTCTACTTTCTTGGGGACCTGAATATTGACAGGTTTTCATCAAGCTGTCCGCTCAAGAGGAAGCTTCTTACTGTAACCAGTGCCTGTAATCTGGTTCAGGTTATTAATCAACCTACCAGGGTGTTTACAAACACTACATGAACAAGATCATCCACATGTATTTATCACATCTTTACTAATACTGTAGAACTTTGTTCTAAAGCTGTATCCGTACCCATTGGATGCAGTGATTACAATGTAGTGGCTATATCTAGAAGAACCAAGGTTCCAACAGCTGGGCCTAAAATAGTGTATAAGAGATCATACAAAAGATTTTCCTGTGATTTATGTGGACGATGTTAATAGTATTTGTTGGTCTGATGTGATTAATGAGGAGCATCCAGACGCTGCACTTGATGAATTTATGAAATTGCTTCTTCCAATTATTGATCAACATGCACCTGTTAAGAAACTGACTGTTAGAACTGTTAAGACTCCATGGATTGATGAAGAATTGAAGAACTGTATGGTTGAAAGAGACGGGGCAAAAGGAGTGGCTAATAAGTCTGGCTGCACATCTGACTGGCTGACTTACTACAAATTGAGAAATGATGTGACTAAACTCAACAATAAGAAGAAGAAACTTTATTATGAAGCCAAGACAATATAAAGAATGATGGAAAAAAACTTGTACTTTAAATGATAGGCAGAAAGACAAATTCAACTCCATCTTTCATCGAATCAGATGGCTTATTCGTCACAAAACTATTTTATGTTGCCAATTATTTTAATTATTATATAATTGTCAAAGTGGGCAAACTTAGGCAGGAAATGCCCATGACAAACAGTGAGCAATTATATTCATGCATAAAAAAACAAATAATGAAAGAAAAGCAGTGCAAGTTTGAATTTTGTAAAGTTAGTGTGGGAAAGGTGGATTTTTGTTTGTTAACGATCAATAATGACAAACCTCCTGGCATTGACAACTTAGATGGAAAGCTACTGAGGATGGTAGCTGACTCTGTAGCCACCCCTGTCTGTCAAATGTTTAATCTGAGCCGAGAGGAAAGTCTTTGTCCTCAGACCTGGAAGGAAGCCAAATTCCGCTACCCAAGAGTGGAAAAGTGGCCTTTACTGGTTCTAACAGCAGACCTATAAACTTGCTGCCAGCTCTTAGCAAACTGTTGGAAAAAAATGTGTTTGACCAAATACAATGCAATTTCTCTGTAAACAAATTGACAACAGACTTCCAGCATGCTTATAGAGAAGGGCACTCAACATGTACTGCACTGACACAGATGACTGATGATTGGTTTAAAGAAATCGATAATAAGAAGATTGTGGGAGCTGTACTGTTAGATTTCAGTGCAGCCTTTGATATTATTGGCCATAACCTGTTGTTGAGAAAACAATATGTGTTATGGATTTTCAACCTCTGCCGTATCGTGGATTCAGAGCGATCTATCTAATAGAACTCAAAGGGTTTTCTTTGATGGAAGCGTCTCTAATGTCAAACATGTAAAGTGTGGTGTACCGCAGGGCAGCTCTCTAGGCCCTCTACTCTTTTCTATTTTTACCAATGACCTGTCACTGGCATTAAACAAAGCATGTGTGTCCATGTATGCTGATGATTCAACCATATACGCATCAACAACAACAGCTAATGAAGTCACTGAAACCCTTAACAAAGAGTTGCAGTCTGTTTTGGAATGGGTGGCCAGTAATAAACTGGTCCTGAACATCTCTAAAACTAAGAGCATTGTATTTGGTACAAATCATTCCTTAAGTGCTAGACCTCATCTGAATCTGGTAATGAATGGTGTGGCTGTTGAACAAGTTGAGGAGACTAAATTACTTGGTGTTACCTTAGATTGTAAACTGTCAAGGTTAAAACATATAGATTCAGTGGTTGCAAAGATGGGGAGAGGTCTAACCATAAAAAAGAGATGCTCTGCTTTTTTGCCACCACACTCCAAGTTCAGCAGGCTCTAGTTTTGTCTAATCTTGATTACTGTCCAGTCGTGTGGTTGAGGGCTGCAAGGAAAGACATAGTTCAACTGCAGCTGGCCCAGAACAGAGCGGCACGTTTTGCTCTTAATTGTAATTAGAGGGCTGATATAAATACTATGCATGCCAGTCTCTCTTGGCTGAGAGTTGAGGAGAGATTGACTGCATCACTTCTTATTTTTATAAGAAACATTAATGTGTTGAAAATCCCAAATTGTTTGCATAGTCAACTTACACACAGCTCTGACACACACACTTACCCCACCAGACATGTCACCAGGGGTCTTTTCATAGGCCCCAAATCCAGAACACATTCAAGAAAACGTACAGTATTATATAGAGCCCTTATTGCATGGGACTTCCTTCCATCTCATATTGTTCAAATAAACAGCAAACCTGGTTTCAATAAACAGATAAAGCAACACCTCACAGCACAACGCCTCTCCCCTATTGGACCTAGATAGTTTGTGTGTATGTATTGATATGTAGGCTACGTGTGCCTTTTTAAATGTATGTAGTTCTGTACTTGAGCTGTTCTTGTCTATTAATGTTCTGTATTATTTTTCATGTTTTGTGTGGAACCCAGGAAGAGTAGCTGCTGCTTTTGCAACAGCTAATGGGGATCCTAATAAAATACCAAAAATAGCTAAATACTACACAACAACACAGCACCATAACACTACACTACAACACTACAACACCACAACACTACATCATAACACTACACTACAACACTACACCATAACACTACACCATAACACTACACTACAACACTACACCATAACACTACAACACTACACTACAACACTACACAACAACACTACACAACAACAACACTACATTATAACACTACACCAGAACACTACACCACTACAACACTACACAATAACAACACTACACCACTACACAATAACAACACTACACTACAACACCACAACAGGACAACACAGACAGCAGCTGATCCCATCAAGAAGACTACTGTCCCATTTGCTGCATGTTGCTGAGGACTGTCTGATCCATATTTTGGTTGGAGAGCTCCAAAAATACTCCGTTAATGATTCCCCATCCGGAGACATTTGTTGGAATTATAGCAGGACAATGTGGTTGACATGAATGCACTTATTTTCGTTAGCCATTGTTCCTCAGTGCCCAGTTTGACTGCTGGAGTCAGACTGACGGCTACCAGTGTGTGTGTGTGTGTGTGTGTGTGTGTGTGTGTGTGTGTGTGTGTGTGTGTGTGTGTGTGTGTGTGTGTGTGTGTGTGTGTGTGTGTGTGTGTGTGTGGGTGTGTGTTTGCACACAGACAAACACACACACCCACACAATCATGCTACACATGGTAGCAGCAACTGCCGCTCCCAGACTGTTATTATACTGCTCAGTTTATACACTGCCCAATCCCCCCCTTCACCAATACACGTGTAAATATTGGACTATAAATTGTACCTTCCTCTATTCAACTTAACCTAAGTCACTATAGGGAAAAATCCCTAGGGAGGTAAAAAGGGTCGGCATTTGACCATCAGGTATTCCAAGATGGGTGAACAACGGGTCGACACTTCCATCGCACTGGAGAAAAGCAGAGAATATTGTAGTTTCCAGAGTCCTGATGGATATTGTAGTTTCCAGAGTCCTGATGGATATTGTAGTTTCCAGAGTCCTGATGGATATTGTAGTTTCCAGAGTCCTGATGGTATCGAATCCGCGATCGGAGGTCATCCATCTTCCTGTCAAGTGAATATACAGTTGAAGTCTGAAGTTTACATGGTTGGAATCTTAGGTTGGAATCATTCAAACTCGTCTTTCAACCACTCCACAAATTTCTTGTGAACTAACTATAGTTTTGGCAAGTCGGTTAGAACATCTACTTTGTGAATGACACAAGTCATTTTTCCAACAATTGTTTACAGACATATTATTTCACTTATAATTCACTGTATCACAATTCCAGTGGGTCAGAAGTTTACATACACTAAGTTGACTGTGCCTTTAAACAGCTTGGAAAATTCCAGAAAATGATGTCATGGCTTTAGAAGCTTCTGATAGGCTAATTTACATAATTTGAGTCAATTGGAGGTGTACCTGTGGATGTATTTCAAGGCCTAGCTTCAAACTCAGTGCCTCTTTGCTTGACATCATGGGAAAATAAAAATAAATCTGCCAAAATCTCAGAAGAAAAATTGTAAACCTCCACAAGTCTGGTTCAATTTCTAGACACCTGAAGGTACCATGTTCATCTGTACAAACAATAGTACGCAAGTATAAACACTATGGGACCACGCAGCCGTCATACCGCTCAGGAAAGAGACGCATTCTGTCTCCTAGAGATGAACGTACTTTGGTGCGAAAAGTGCAAATCAATCCCAGAACAATATGCTGGAGGAAACCGGTATAAAAGTATCTATATCCACAGTAAAACAAGTCCTATATCGACATAACCTGAAAGGCCGCTCAGCAAGGAAGAAGCCACTGCTCCAAAACCGCCATAAAAATGCCAGACTACGGTTTGCAACTGCACATGGGGACAAAGATCGTACTTTTTGGAGGAATGTCCTCTGGTCTGATGAAACAAAAATAGAACTGTTTGGCCATAATGACCTTCGTTATGTTTGGAGGAAAAAGGGGGAGGCTTGCAAGCCGAAGAACACCATCCCAAACGTGAAGGGTGGCAGCATCATGTTGTTGGGGTGCTTTGCTGCAGGAGGGACTGGTGCACTTCACAAAATAGATGGCATCATGAGGACGGAAAATTATGTGGAGATATTGAAGCAACATCTCAAGACATTAGTCAGGAATTTAAAGCTTGGTCGCAAATGGGTCTTCCAAATGGACAATGACCCCAAGCATACTTCCAAAGTTGTGGCAAAATGGCTTAAGGACAACAAAGTCAAGGTATTGGAGTGGCCATCACAAAGCCCTGACCTCAATCCTATAGAAGATTGGTGGCCAGAACTGAAAAAGGGTGTGCGAGCAAGGAGGCCTACAAACCTGACTCAGTTACACCAGTTCTGTCAGGAGGAATGGGCCAAAATTCACCCAACTTATTGTGGGAAGCTTGTGGAAGGCTACCCGAAACGTTTGACCCAAGTGAAACAATTTTTAGGCAATGCTACCAAATACTAATTGAGTGTATGTAAACGTCTGACCCACTGGGAATGTGATGAAAAAAATAAAAGCTGAAATAAATAATTCTCTCTGCTATTATTCTGACATTTCACATTCTTAAAATAAAGTGGTGATCCTAACTCACCTAAGACAGGGAATTTTTACTAGGATTAAATGTCAGGAATTGTGAAAAAGTTTTAAATGTATTTGGCTAAGGTGTATGTAAACTTCTGACTTCAACTATATATTGGCCAGTAGAATGGAGAGAAGAGCTGGACGGTTCTCCCTTCGCCTTAATCTTGCCAGGATCCCCCCTCTCTTGTCTCTGTAACTTCGGCTTTTCCTCTTGGATAGCCAGAAAATTGGGTTGGAATTACAGAAAGAGCCCAGGGCAGATGAGTCGAAGTTGAAGTCGGAATTAAGGTAAGTATCTTCCGATCTGATGTTTAAAAGTTCTTGTCGGTTGTAAGAAATTATAGCGGATACATTGAGAAAATACATTTTAATAAATGACAAACGAATCACAAAATTGCAAAGAAGGGGCAGAGCTGGCAAAACGTCAGCCATCCAATACGGCGCCATCTTGTCACGGTGTGTTTATAGTCCAGGGGGGAGTTCCTAGTAAATAATCATTAGGGAAAACCAAAGTACATCACAGGAGAAAATGGTTTAATGATGTTACAATGGCTTGTTCTAAATCAAGATGTATGGCTGAGATATTTAGGAAAGATACACACTTCTTTACTTTACTCGTAGGACAGAACCAAGTGGTACTTGAGACTACTTGAAACTCTCCGTCTCTCTGGTTCTCTCTCTCTCCCCCTCTCTACCCTCCCTCTCTCTTTCACAATGTCTTTCTCTCTCTTTATCGGTCTCTGACTCTCTCGCCCATCTCCCACCTTCCCCCCATCTCTCTCTCTCTCTCTCTCTCTCTCTCTCTCTCTCTCTCTCTCTGTGCCCTCAGGTTGCAATAATAAGGGATGGTTTATACCTACCCGCCTGACTCATCTTGAAACAATGAGGAGGACGCAGGACTTGGCCTGGACTATAAACCACTCAGCAGCATATTCCCCATGTTTTAAAGTAGCTGTCTTCTCTCTCGGCCCACATAGCCATGGTCCTGTGGTGTTTCACAGTGTCCGTCTTCTCTCTCGGTCCACATAGCCATGGTCCTGTGGTGTTTCACAGTATCCGTCTTCTCTCTCGGTCCACAGAGCCATGGTCCTGTGGTGTTTCACAGTATCCGTCTTCTCTCTCGGTCCACAGAGCCATGGTCCTGTGGTGTTTCACAGTGTCCGTCTTCTCTCTCGGTCCACAGAGCCATGGTCCTGTGGTGTTTCACAGTGTCCGTCTTCTCTCTCGGTCCACAGAGCCATGGTCCTGTGGTGTTTCACAGTATCCGTCTTATCTCTCGGTCCACAGAGACATGGTCCTGCAGTGTTTCACAGTATCCGTCTTCTCTCTCGGTCCACAGAGCCATGGTCCTGCTGTGTTTTAACAGTGTCCGTCTTCTCTCTCGGTCCACAGAGACATGGTCCTGCGGTGTTTCACAGTGTCCGTCTTCTCTCTCGGTCCACAGAGCCATGGTCCTGTGGTGTTTCACAGTGTCCGTCTTCTCTCTCGGTCCACAGAGACATGGTCCTGCGGTGTTTCACAGTATCTGTCTTCTCTCTCGGTCCACAGAGCCATGGTCCCGTGGCGTTTCACAGTGTCTGTCTTCTCTCTCGGTCCACAGAGCCATGGTCCTGCGGTGTTTTAACAGTAAGCACTATTTCACTTCTACACTCTTACAAAAACAGGTGCTATCTAGTACCTTAAAGGGTTATTCGGCTGTCCCCATAGGAGAACCCATCAGACGGTTCTACATGGAACACAAAAGGGTTCTACCCGGAACCAAAAAGGGTTCTACCTGGAACCAAAAAGGGTTATCCTATGGGGACAGCCAAAGAAACGTTTTGGAACCCTTTTTTTCTAAGATCAATCAATCAAATGTATTTATAAAGCCCTTTTTACGTCAGCTGATGTCACAATGTGCTCTAAGAGTGTGTGGGCCTCATCCTCATGTCCTTATTATCTTGATGTTTCCACAGAGGTCATACGATACGTTCTATAGACAATGTTGCACTCTTACACTGATTGTAGGACCTGAGCTATAGAGGGTCAGTGAGCACAACATATAGCAGCCAACAGCCAAAATAATGGAAACACTTGAGTAAACGAGGGATCCTATGTATTGCAGGTGCTTCCACACAGGTGTGGTTCATGAGTTAATTAAGCAATTAACATCCCATCATGCTTAGGGTCATGTATAAAAATGCTGGGCAGGCCATTATTTTGGCTACCATGGCTATGCCCCCATAAGATGACAATTCCCCCATCCACAGTGGTCACTGAATGGTTTGATGAGCAGGAAAACGATGTAAACCATATGCCATGGCCGTCTCAGTCACCAGATCTCAACCCAATTGAACACTTATGGAAAATTCCGGAGCTGCGCCCAATACTCTATTAAGGTACTTTGTGTTGGTGTTTCCTTTATTTTGGCAGTTACAGTGAATTTAGAAAGTATTCAGACCCCTTGACTTTTTCCCCAAAAAATTACGTTACAACCTTATTCTAAAATGAATTAAATTGTCACGCCCTGACTTTAGTTATATTTGTTTTCTTTATTTTTTGGTTAGGTCAGGGTGTGACAAGGGTGGTTTGTTAAGTTTTTGTAGTGTCTAGGGGTTTTGTCTTGTCTAGGGTTGTTTGGTTATCTATGGGGATTTTGTATTGTCTAGGGGTTTGTAGGTTTATGGTGGCCTGAGTTGGTTCCCAATCAGAGACAGCTGTTTATCGTTGTCTCTGATTTGGGAGCCTATTTAGGTTGCCATTTTCCATGTTGGTTTTGTGGGTAGTTGTTTTCTGTTTTGTATGAGTACCTGACAGAACTGTTGGTTTTGTGGGTAGTTGTTTTCTGTTTTGTGTGAGTACCTGACAGAACTCTTGCATTTTGTTCCACTTTTGTTTTTGTTTCAGCGTTCAGGTTACAATAAACATCATGAACAAGCTGCGCTTTGGTCTACTCCTTCTTCCTCAGACGAACGACGTTACATAAATCGTTTTTTCCCCTCATCAATCTGCACACAATACCCTATAATGGCAAAGCAAAATCAGTTTTTTAAATGTTTGCAAAATTACAATTTTAAAGTAAAATTATAAATTAAAATGATAAAATATAAAAACTGAAATATCACATTTTTTCAGACCCTTTACTCAGTACTTTGTTGAAGCACCTTTGGCAGCATTTACAGCCTCGAGTATGACGCTATAAGCTTGGCACACCTGTATTTGGTGAGTTTCTCCCATTCGTCTCTGCAGATCCTCTCAAGATCTGTCAGATGTTCGACTGGGATCAAGTCCGTGCTCTGGCAGGGCCACTCAAGGACATTCAGAGACTTGTCCCGAAGCCACTCCTGCGTTGTCTTGGCTGTGTGCTTAGTGTCGTCTTTCCTCGATCATGACTAGTCTCCCAGTCCCTGCCGCTGAAAAACATCCCCACAGCATGATGCTATCACCACCATGCTTCACCGTAGGGATGGTGCCAGGTTTCCTCCAGACGTGATGCTTGGCATTCAGGCCAAAGAGTTCAATCTTGGTTTCATCAGACCAGAGAATCTTGCTTCTCATGGTCTGAGAGTCTTTAGGTGCCTTTTGGCAAACTCCAAGCGGGCTGTCATGTGAATTTTACTGAGGAATGGCTTCCGTCTGGCCACTCTACCATAAAGGCCTGATTGGTGGAGTGCTGCAGAGATGGTTGTCCTTCTGGAAGGTTCTCCCATCTCCACAGAGGAACTCCAGAGCTCTGTCAGAGTGACCATCTGGTTCTTGGTCACCTCCCTGACCAAGGCCCTTCTCCCCCATTTGCTCAGTTTGGCCGTGCGGCCAGTTCTAGGAAGAGTCTTGGTGGTTCCAAACTTCTTCCATTTAAGAATGATGGAGGCCACTGTGTTCTTGGGGATCTTCAATGCTGCAGAATTGTTTTGGTACCCTTCCCCAGATCTGTGCCTCGACACAATCCTGTCTCTGAGCTCTACGGACAATTCCTTCGACCTCATGGCTTGATTTTTGCTCTGACATGCACTGTCAACTGTGGGACCTTATATAGACAGGTGTGTGCCTTTCCAAATCATGTCTGATCAATTGAATTTACCACAGGTGGACTCCAAGTTGTAGATACATCTCAAGGATGATCAATGGAAACAGGATGAACCTGAGCTCAATTTCGAGTCTCGTAGCAAAGGGTCTGAATACTTATGTAAATAAGGTATTCTCTCTCTCTCCCAAGATCAGAGACCCTGTTCCATGAGAGGTCCATGAGAGGCCCATGAGAGGTCCAAACCCTGCCTGCTGTCCACTGTGCCTGGCTGACCATAACACAGGTTAACTCTGATAATAAACCATCTAAAACTGAAGGCCCAGCACAAGCACCAGAACCCAGACTCAACCCCCCCTCAACCCCCCCAGCCCAGATGTCACACAGTGAGGAATAACTCCTGGCTTTATACATGATACATTCAGTACATGATGTTAGCATAACGTAATACCTTAACGTGATTTAAATAAACACAGAGACACAGAGAGAAAGATCATAAAACAACTAACGGATCTCAGATGCATAACGTTAGCCTGCAGAATGACAAACAGACCGTGGGATTTGAACCATGGCGGTACCCGCGTGAGATTGGGATGCTCCCAAGTACTGTGCGTGTAATGGTAAATACAAAGCATACTGTCTTGTGTGTGTGTTCAAACAGAAAGAAGGGTGTATAACTCATGTGAATTGCAGGACTTGATGGATATATGGCAGGATGTATATCTCAGCTGCTAGGCCATGGAAACCCATTTCATGAAGTTTCCTTCAGATGTGATGCTTGGCATTCAGGCCAAAGAGTTCAATCTTGGTTTCATCAGACCAGAGAATATATAAATATATATATATATATATATATATATATATATTGATGGATATATGGCAGGGCGTTATATACTGTATATTGATGGATTTATGGCAATGCGTTATATAGTTATATATATAGTGCTTTATATAGTTATATATATTGATGGATATATGACAGGGCGTTATATAGTTATATATTGTATATTGATGGATATATGGCAGGGCTTTATATAGTTATATATATTGATGGATATATGGCAGGGCGTTATATAGTTATATATATTGATGGATATATGGCAGGGCTTTATATAGTTATATATATTGATGGATATATGGCAGGGCGTTATATAATTATATATATTGATGGATATATGGCAGGGCTATATATAGTTATATATATTGATGGATATATGGCAGGGCTTTATATAGTTAAATATATTGATGGATATATGGCAGGGCTTTATATAGTTATATATATTGATGGATATATGGCAGGGCTTTATATAGTTAAATATATTGATGGATATATGGCAGGGCTTTATATAGTTATATATATTGATGGATATATGGCAGGGCTTTATATAGTTATATATATTGATGGATATATGGCAGGGCTTTATATAATTATATATATTGATGGATATATGGCAGGGCTTTATATAGTTATATATATTGATGGATATATGGCAGGGCTTTATATAGTTAAATATATTGATGGATATATGGCAGGGCTTTATATAGTTATATATATTGATGGATATATGGCAGGGCTTTATATAGTTATATATATTGATGGATATATGGCAGGGCGTTATATAGTTATATATATTGATGGATATATGGCAGGGCGTTATATAGTTATATATATTGATGGATATATGGCAGGGCTTTATATAGTTATATATATTGATGGATATATGGCAGGGCTTTATATAGTTATATATATTGATGGATATATGGCAGGGCTTTATATAGTTATATATATTGATGGATATATGGCAGGGCTTTATATAGTTATATGTATTGATGGATATATGGCAGGGCGTTATATAGTTATATATATTGATGGATATATGGCAGGGCGTTATATAGTTATATATATTGATGGATATATGGCAGGGCGTTATATAGTTATATATATTGATGGATATATGGCAGGGCTTTATATAGTTATATATATTGATGGATATATGGCAGGGCGTTATATAGTTATATATATTGATGGATATATGGCAGGGCTTTATATAGTTATATATATTGATGGATATATGGCAGTGCTTTATATAGTTATATATATTGATGGATATATGGCAGGGCGTTATATAGTTATATATATTGATGGATATATGGCAGGGCTTTATATAGTTATATATATTGATGGATATATGGCAGGGCGTTATGATGACTGCTAGCTTGCTAGCTAAGATTTTGAAAGTATGATGTTGACATGATCAGTCCAATCTAAGCTACTGTAGATATAAAGTGATTTGACGTCATTTTATCTGTGGCCAATGACCTTGAGCCTTCTTGGGTGGGCACTCCTAATGTAACTCTATGGCAGCACCCAAGGGGCTTGAATTTTCGAGCTTTACCCTTAGACTTGGCGTTGAAGTAGTGTCCCCATGAGTGACAGAACACTGAGCCAATCACGGCGCAACCAGAGAACATTACCAACACCTACGCTCTGTATTTTCCGCTTGGCTTGCCCCACCACCACAGAAAGCACTGAGCTAGGCTGAAACACCTGCATTTTTGGAGCTGCTTTACTCAAGAAAACAAAAAAGAGATCATGTATATAGAGTATGTGGTTTAATTAACTCAATTAAAATTATATATATTTTGTTTTACATTGTTTGCCAACTGATATGATACATACATCCCAAAATAACATGCAAAACAGGCAAGCCTAAAAAGGTTAAAAAAAGTGGGTCTCTGCCCCACCTGCCCTGAATAACGGGTCGCCACTGACCTCAGTTACCAGCGGAGCAGGGTATCAAACCGATAAGCACTGTGAAGTGTGAACACTGCACTGGAGTACCACAGAGAGTGAAGTAAGCTTGCAGGATCTTTACAGTGTAGAGCGGGCAGCTCTGTTAACGTGTCAACGACAGCCTACTCAAACTCTCCAAGCATCTGTCTCTCTGCTTCTCTCCGTTTCTCTCTTTCTCTACCTTACCCCCCCCCCCCCCCCCCCCCCCTCTCTCTCCCCAAGTAGGTTAAAGTATCTTTCCCCATCTTTCGATATTGTGTTGAAAAGGTAAAAAAGCATCAAATCAGTGCATATTTTTACCTCGTCTACTCGGGGATTGGATCCGAAGCTCTAACAACTAGGCTATCTGTTTCCCCAAATGGTTATATACAGAGCCACAAACGTTTGTCAAAAATATTTTGGGTATAATATTGATTGATCTATAAATAGTTTTGTTTTCTTCAAGTTTTATGTGTTTTTGTTGTTTTAAATGGTCGAACTGATAAACTACACAAAAAAATTATCTCAAAGACCACTCACTTTATATAATTTACCTTCACACAATATGCTCATAGCTTGCCTCAGAGCACACAGCAAACATATCCAAAGTTATCACACAGTAAACATAGCAAAGTTGTCACAGTTATCACACAGTAAACATAGCAAAGTTGTCACAGTTATCACACAGTAAACATAGCAAAGTTGTCACAGTAAACTTTTCAGCAAACTCACCAGACACTCTTTTGTTGATAGTGATTTCTGAAGATGTTATTCCGCTCCAAATGTACCGCAGACAGCCGACTGATACAGAGCGACAGAAACGGACTGCTGCAAGTGAGGTGAGATGTCTCCACATTGTGCCCCTTCCTCACGTTATAAACAAACTCCGCATGCTGGTCTAGGAAGGCCACTCCTCCAATGGTCTATTACGCTCCATGCTCCTGCGCTTCCCAGCCCCTCCCGCTCTCTCGCCAATCAAATATCTGCACATTTCAGACGCACACCGGGTGGGAACAAAGTGTTTGTGCAGGTGTATCTATTCCACCATGATACAGTATTGGTATGGTAATATAACAACGGGCATAGACAAGTAATTTGTTTTATTCAGCAAGTTATCCCACCCTTCCAGTTCCAAATGATGAAAAATACAAACATTCAAAATCATCGTTTTTTTATTATAAAAATACAGGTTATAGAAAAGTTGTTTTATTTTGCATATAGGTTGTAAGGTGCATGTATTAAAATTCAGATTCATATAAAACCATTTAATTGATTACAATTAGAAACACACAGGCAAAACCTCTCTTACTCTGAGCTTAGACCTCAGTGGATGATCCAAAACCATAGAAACAGATTGACTAGATTCTCCATAGAATTAAAATGATTCCGCTTCTCATTCTATGGTCTACAGTTCCATCTCTATGATCAAAACTGGAGGCCACAGAGGTACAGAGAAACATAACAAAATTCAGAATAAAATATTCCATTATCCAACTTCATATACTTTGGATATCATTGTTATAGTATAGCATATACTTTCAATTTAATTGTGTGATGGAAAAATCTGTGGTTGGAATGAACAGGCACTGGTTTTACATTGAGTTCCAACATGGCTAGCACCCTTTTGAGTAAAAAATGATAATAATTACAAATGTAAAAATGTCAGGATTGACTTTTGTCTATACACAATCAATACAATGGTAGTTACACATTTCTAGAATACTGTAGACATTCCTTACCTCGTTGATTATACGACAACAATAAGTAAAGTATATTGTAATGACTATGACTGTACAATATTCATTACATTACCATTACATTATCATGAGATGTTTCCTTTTATAATATAACACAGGCGGAAGGATATTTAGGAGTGAAAACCTTATTCTCGAGACCGTAAACAAAGTAGTCGTAGTCTTTTCCACTGTAGGAATAGAAGGCGTGAGTGATGGGAACCAACTCAATGGTTTGACGCTGTGAAGAAACAGAAACATTTGAGTAGATATTACTTCACATGATCAACAGAGCCTCCTCAATCCAGGGAGGCTCTGTTATATTTATGTCAGTGCTGGCCTCTAGTGGCCGTTAAAGGTAATCGCATTTTTTTTAAAGAAAGAAAGGCCGCAGTTGAACAGTAAAGAAACGGGCCTCTATGAGCCTCAGGTGGGGCATGGCAGGAGGGGAGAAGTCCGTTCAGGAGTATTACAACATGGACTCAGGCTGAGATACCCTTTTCACACTATCATCCTGACCCAAATCAAACTGGGTTGACTCCAGAAACTATGCTGGAAAAGTAACCAGGCTAGGTCAGTACGGCTTGGTCTGACTCGGCTTGGTTAGGTTCAGTATTGTGAAAAGCCCTAGAGAAGACTCACTGGCTGCAGGATGCGACTGACAGAGGAGAGGACCAAGGAAGTAAGAAAGAATGCAGTTGAGTAGTATTGGGACAGAACCCTTACAGGTGTAACTCATATTGCAGGATTCTATTGACAGAAGAGGAAGGAAAGGAAGGAAGGAAGGAAGGAAGGAAGCAGGAGTATTAGGAAAGGTCCCTAACAGGGCTGAAAGACTAGAACACCTGTTGTAGGATACGACTGACAGGGGAGACGGAGGGAGGGAGGATGTGATTCATGAGGATTGGACCAGGACAACAGCTATAGGCCCAGAGATAACTCACCTGTTGTTTGATGAGAATTGGACCAGGACACCAGCTATAGGCCCAGAGATAACTCACCTGCTGTTTGATGAGTATTGGACCAGGACACCAGCTATAGGCTCAGAGATAACTCACCTGTTGTAGGATGAGTATTGGACCAGGACACCAGCTATAGGCCCAGAGACAACTCACCTGTTGTAGGATGAGTATTGGACCAGGACACCAGCTATAGGCTCAGAGATAACTCACCTGTTGTTTGATGAGTATTGGACCAGGACACCAGCTATAGGCTCAGAGATAACTCACCTGTTGTAGGATGAGTATTGGACCAGGACACCAGCTATATGCTCAGAGATAACTCACCTGTTGTAGGATGAGTATTGGACCAGGACACCAGCTATAGGCCCAGAGATAACTCACCTGTTGTAGGATGAGTATTGGACCAGGACACCAGCTATAGGCCCAGAGATAACTCACCTGTTGTAGGATGAGTATTGGACACCAGCTATATGCTCAGAGATAACTCACCTGTTGTAGGATGAGTATTGGACCAGGACACCAGCTATAGGCCCAGAGACAACTCACCTGTTGTAGGATGAGTATTGGACCAGGACACCAGCTATAGGCCCAGAGATAACTCACCTGTTGTAGGATGAGTATTGGACCAGGACACCAGCTATAGGCCCAGAGACAACTCACCTGTTGTAGGATGAGTATTGGACCAGGACACCAGCTATAGGCCCAGAGATAACTCACCTGTTGTAGGATGAGTATTGGACCAGGACACCAGCTATAGGCCCAGAGATAACTCACCTGTTGTAGGATGAGTATTGGACCAGGACACCAGCTATAGGCCCAGAGATAACTCACCTGTTGTAGGATGAGTATTGGACCAGGACACCAGCTATAGGCCCAGAGATAACTCACCTGTTGTAGGATGAGTATTGGACCAGGACACCAGCTATAGGCCCAGAGATAACTCACCTGTTGTAGGATGAGTATTGGACCAGGACACCAGCTATAGGCCCAGAGATAACTCACCTGTTGTAGGATGAGTATTGGACCAGGACACCAGCTATAGGCCCAGAGATAACTCACCTGTTGTAGGATGAGTATTGGACGAGGACACCAGCTATAGGCTCAGAGATAACTCACCTGTTGTAGGATGAGTATTGGACCAGGACACCAGCTATAGGCCCAGAGATAACTCACCTGTTGTAGGATGAGTATTGGACCAGGACACCAGCTATAGGCCCAGAGATAACTCACCTGTTGTAGGATGAGTATTGGACCAGGACACCAGCTATAGGCCCAGAGATAACTCACCTGTTGTAGGATGAGTATTGGACGAGGACACCAGCTATAGGCTCAGAGATAACTCACCTGTTGTAGGATGAGTATTGGACCAGGACACCAGCTATAGGCCCAGAGATAACTCACCTGTTGTTTGATGGGTATTGGACCAGGACACCAGCTATAGGCCCAGAGATAACTCACCTGTTGTAGGATGCGACAGGGAACTTGCTGTGGTGAGAACTTGCTGTGGTGTTCCTGAGACGCCTTCCTGGAGGCATCACAGATCTCCTGGTCAGGGAAACCCACGATGGGGTACACCTGGTGGGAATGGGCCCGGTAAGGTTAGAGTATTACATTTACATTTTAGTCATTTAGCAGACGCTCTTATCCAGAGCGACTTACAGTAGAGTGCATAGATTTTATTACATTTTTTACATACTGAGACAAGGATATCCCTACCGGCCAAACCCTCCCTAACCCGGACGACGCTATGCCAATTGTGCGTCGCCCCACGGACCTCCCGGTTGCGGCCGGCTGCGACAGAGCCTGGGCGCGAACCCAGCCCAGCCTGGGCGCGAACCCAGAGACTCTGGTGGCGCAGCTAGCACTGCGATGCAGTGCCCTAGACCACTGCGCCACCCGGGAGGAGTATGATAACATAACACCACAGTGACAGACATGTAGCCTGATAGGAGTTCTAGCCAACCTCTCTCTCTATCATGGTCACATACAGATCTGGGATCAGGTTAACACATTTTTACAGCACCCTACTCGGGAAAATAAAATAGATCTTTACCAGGATACTTTCATCAATGAAGAACGCGTCCCCAGACACCTTCTCAAACTTCTTAAGAGGGAACTCAGGTAGCCGGTCCGGTACGAACTCAAACACGTGGTTCTTCCTGCAGGATAAAGGAGCAACAGAATGCTTCTGTTTCAGTGTTTCCCCTATATTAATTTACCAGCTGCCATGATGTAATATGATGGAATCATTTGTTTCTATATTTTTTCCTGAGACGCTGGATAGTAGTTGGCTCAATGACTGGAAGTCTATGGGAATAGCTAGCATGTAATTGCGCTAATCCATTGCCGCCACTGCTGAAATAAATCCTAGGGGAATCACTGCTTCTGTTGACTTAAGAGGTTACGCAATATTACAGGTTACACAAATACTGTTCAGCAGGACAATAACATGAACTGTTTGTTCAGCTTGTAATATGACTCTTCTGTTCAGTTCAGCAGGACAACAGCAGGACAATAACATGAACTGTTTGTTCAGCTTGTAATATGACTCTTCTGTTCAGGCCAGCAGGACAACAGCAGGATAATAACATGAACTGTTTGTTCAGCTTGTAATATGACTCTTCTGTTCAGTTCAGCAGGACAATAACATGAACTGTTTGTTCAGCTTGTATTACGACTCTTCTGTTCTGTACACAGAAAGTGAGTCTAGTCTTGGACTTGCCTAAAGCGACCTATTGACAAGACTGTCATAACTAAAGTAATTGTATTGTAAACTGGAGACGATGATTAGTTGATTACTGGAGTCAGGCGTGTATCAGCTGGGGTAATAGTGTGTCACCAATCAAGCCCCTGAACACTGGAGTTTCCCAACCCTGCTTTTAAACAGCTCAGTCCAGTCCAGTCCAGTCCAGTTCAGTCCAGTCCAGTCCAGTCCAGTCCAGTCCAGTCCAGTTCAGTCCAGTCCAGTCCAGTCCAGTCTAGTCTAGTCTAGTCCAGAACCAGGTGGCAGTGAGCTGAATGTAGTGGATCTCCAGATAGATCTGGGCGTCGTTTCACAGAACCTTTGTGGTGTTAAGATCATCGTAATACCCTGACTACACCAATTCGCGTCGCGTGCGCGAGCGTTGCAAAATAAATTTAGAAATATATATTATTCAATTATTGCACCCACACTGCTCGCGTGCGCAAACGAGTGTCTGCGTTTCCAAGGGCTAAAATAGAAGCCTGGAAGGAGGAGAGATGACTAGAAACGATACGGTTGACCGTTTTATGTGTGGATTAATTGTCGGAGTAGAGGACCTTGTGGATTTCAGGTTAAATAACAACTCAATGTTTATATCCCAGGACAAATTAGCTAGCAACAGCAAGCTAGCTAGATAGGACAAATTAGCTAGCAAATACAAGCTAGCTAGCTAAATTGCCATAAATGTTTAATGCTTTTCGACCTGTCCCCAAATTAATGTAATTGGTTCAGAGTTTGTTTTGATATTTTAACCTGCGTGTTGTGATCGCGTTTGGTGTGGGGGGACAAAATAAATGTATGCATGATGGTGCGCCATCCTGCGCCATCGTGCATTAATGTATTTTGTTTTTAAAGGACCGACGCATTGTTAAAAACACTTGTAGGCTTAGGTTCCATTGGGGAAACCGGGCCCAGTTCAGTACCATGTGATGGTGAGCTGAATGAAGTGCATCAGGTTTCTGTTGCCCTGGCAGGTGGGGCAGGTCTTGTGTCCGTGTCCATGGCAGAACGTGCATCTAGAGGAGAGACATTAATAAAACAATTAGCCAACCAATCAACCAATCAACAGAAAGTACATCTGGAGGAGAAAACTGGAACAAAGGAGAGTTTTAAATCATCAAAACTCAAGTAGATATAATCAAACAATCACTAAATAAATCCCTTAATCATTATTGATACAATACAAGTTACATCTCATATACTGGTGCTGACCTTTAACTTAACATTAAATAAAATAACATTACATTTCCAGCTAATGCCTCGTTGCGGGGAAGACATTATCTTAACTAGTTTTTGATATCATGAACAGAGAGATTGTGAATATAGCATAGTGATAAGGAAGCTCTTCTCTGTCCTGGCACTGCAATGGTGGAACTAGCACAGACTACACAGAGCTACTCTATTGAAGAGAAATGTACTTCATATGAATGTGATATGTGGCTGTTTCACCTAGCTATCTCCAAGATGAATACACTAACTGTACGTCGCTCGGGATAAGAGCTTCTTGCTCAATGTAAAATATACTGTAAATGTAGGTGTCCTGCACCTCTTCCTTCCCCTCCCCTGGCAGCTGGAACATCTGTTGTTGCCGGCCCTGTTGTTACGTCCATGTCCTGTTGTCCTGCGCCCATGTCCGTGGCAGAACGGACATCGCCTCTGAAACAGGGGACAGTCTATTAATACCTCTGAAACAGGGCCAAGGGGTTTCCCTGACAACGTGTCCAGACCAAAAACAACTCTGCACCCTGGCAGGTATAACCTACGGGGTGATTCTCGGACATTGAGAGAATCTGCATTGAGGCTTTTTAGTCGGGATAGGCTTTAATTTATGTACGGAAAACCACCCCTATAACTTGCTGGTCAGGTCGCGTTGCTCAGGGGAAAACATCCTGGGTCTCCTTGACTAAAATGTCTGAAGAGAAGCGAGAGAGAAAATAAGGAGGGAGGAGTTGCTACTTACATTTCCCCTCCCTGCACAGTGTGTGCAGCGCGTCCTACCACAGCCATGGCACCGGTGACACGTCTGAAACAACCACAGCAGTAGTGAGGAGCGGAACACACACACACACACACACACACACACACACACACACACACACACACACACACACACACACACACACACACACACACACACACACACACACACACACCACACACACACGTGTCACACAACCTTTACAACATAATTTTGGACTTGGAGAAATGGATAAATTACTAAAAAGCAGAGTTGATGTATATTTTACTAAAAAGCAGAGTTGATGTCATTACTAAAAAGCAGTTCATGTCATTACTGAAAAGCAGAGTTGATGTCATTACTAAAAAGCAGAGTTGATGTGTAGGACGCAGGACTCTTTCCTTTCAGGAGGTAATAACGTAGACATACCTTTACAAAGGAGGAGTGAGGGACACGCACTTTCAGGATCACATCGATGTATCTCTGTGGCTGTTGCACCGGGACGTCCCACGGAGGGGGGCTCATCCCGTACTGAGGTCCATCTACCACCTGGCCTGGGAGATCGGAGGAAGAAACGCCATGGGATACCTCGCCTAGGTGCACATCTGCTCTAGTTAAAGCAACTCTGTTGTCATGAGTTGTTGTGCCATACAATAGATGCCAAACACGTACTGTATGGGTACAAACTGGAACTTCTCAGATACGTGTGTATTTTGTAACTGACAGCAAATATGTCCGTTTGTGACAAAACACCTTGTCTAGTTATTTGAAACAGACAAAAAGCTGTCCTGAGACAGTATGAAATTACCAGTAAATGGCTCCATCTCCCAGGCACTGGATCTGGACTCAGTATATGTCTCCAAACGATACTGCCAACAAGAGGTATCATTAGAGATACTGCCAACTAGAGGTTTCATTAGAGATACTACCAACTAGAGGTATCATAAGAGATACTACCAACTAGAGGTTTCATAAGAGATACTACCAACTAGAGGTTTCATAAGAGATATTACCAACAAGAGGATTCATAAGAGACACTACCTACAAGAGGTTTCATAAGAGACACTACCAACTAGAGGTTTCATAAGAGACACTACCAACAAGAGGTGTCATAAGAGACAATACCAACAAGAGGTTTCATAAGAGACACTACCAACTAGAGGTATCATAAGAGATACTACCTACAAGAGGTTTCATAAGAGACACTACAAACAAGTGGTTTCATAAGAGACACTACCAACTAGAGGTTTCATTAGAGATACTACCAAAAAGAGGTTTCATAAGAGATACTACCAACTAGAGGTTTCATAAGAGATACTACCTACAAGAGGTATCATTAGAGATACTACCAACTAGAGGTTTCATTAGAGATACTACCAACTAGAGGTTTCATAAGATACCAACTAGAGGTTTCATAAGATACCAACTAGAGGTTTCATAAGAGATACTACCAACTAGAGGTATCATAAGAGATACTACCAACTAGAGTTTTCATAAGAGATACTACCAACAAGAGTTTTCATAAGAGACGCTACAAACAAGAGGTATCATAAGAGACACTACAAACAAGAGGTTTCATAAGAGATACCAACTAGAGGTTTCATAAGAGACACTACCAACAAGAGGTTTCATAAGAGACACTACAAACAAGAGGTTTCATAAGAGACACTACAAACAAGAGGTTTCATAAGAGATACTACCTACAAGAGGTTTCATAAGAGACACTACCAACTAGAGGTTTCATAAGAGACACTACAAACAAGAGGTTTCATAAGAGACACTACAAACAAGAGGTTTCATAAGAGACAATACCAACTAGAGGTTTCATAAGAGATACTACCAACTAGAGGTTTCATAAGATATACTACCAACTAGAGGTTTCATAAGAGACACTACCAACTAGAGGTTTCATAAGAGATACTACCAACTAGAGGTTTCATAAGAAATACTACCAACAAGAGGTTTCATAAGAGATACCAACTAGAGGTTTCATTAGAGATACTACCAACTAGAGGTTTCATAAGAGATACTACCAACTAGAGGTTTCATAAGAGATACTACCAACTAGAGGTTTCATAAGATACCAACTAGAGGTATCATAAGAGATACTACCAACTAGAGGTTTCATAAGAGATACTACAAACAAGAGGTTTCATAAGAGATACCAACTAGAGGTTTCATAAGAGATACTACCAACAAGAGGTTTCATAAGAGACACTACAAACAATAGGTATCATAAGAGACACTACAAACAAGAGGTTTCATAAGAGATACTACCTACAAGAGGTTTCATAAGAGATACTACCAACTAGAGGTTTCATAAGAGACACTACCAACAAGAGGTTTCATAAGAGATATTACCAACAAGAGGTTTCATAAGAGACAATACTAACTAGAGGTTTCATAAGAGATACTACCAACTAGAGGTTTCATAAGAGACACTACCAACTAGAGGTTTCATTAGAGATACTACCAACAAGAGGTTTCATAAGAGATACCAACTAGAGGTTTCATAAGAGATACTACCAACAAGAGGTTTCATAAGAGATACTACCTACAAGAGGTTTCATAAGAGATACTACCAACTAGAGGTTTCATAAGAGACACTACCAACAAGAGGTTTCATAAGAGATATTACCAACAAGAGGTTTCATAAGAGACAATACTAACTAGAGGTTTCATAAGAGATACTACCAACTAGAGGTTTCATAAGAGACACTACCAACTAGAGGTTTCATTAGAGATACTACCAACTAGAGGTTTCATAAGAGATACTACCAACTAGAGGTTTCATAAGAGACACTACCAACTAGAGGTTTCATAAGAGATACTACCAACTAGAGGTTTCATAAGAGACACTACCAACTAGAGGTTTCATAAGAGATACTGCCAACAATAGGTTTCATAAGAGATACTGCCAACAATAGGTTTCATAAGAGATACTTCCAACTAGAGGTTTCATAAGAGATACTGCCAACTAGAGGTTTCATAAGAGATACTGCCAACAAGAGGTTTCATAAGAGATACTGCCAACTAGAGGTTTCATAAGAGATACTACCAACTAGAGGTTTCATAAGAGATACTACCAACAAGAGGTTTCATTAGAGATACTACCAACTAGAGGTTTCATTAGAGATACTGCCAACAATAGGTTTCATAAGAGATACTACCAAGAGGTTTCATTAGAGATACTACCAACTAGAGGTTTCATAAGAGATATTACCAACTAGAGGTTTCATAAGAGATACTACCAACAAGAGGTTTCATTAGAGATAATACCTACAAGAGGTTTCATAAGTGATACTACCAACTAGAGGTTTCATAAGAGACACTACAAACAAGAGGTTTCATAAGAGATACTACCTACAAGAGGTATCATTAGAGATACTACCAACTAGAGGTTTCATTAGAGATACTACCTACAAGAGGTATCATTAGAGATACTACCAACTAGAGGTTTCATTAGAGATACTACCAACTAGAGGTTTCATAAGATACCAACTAGAGGTTTCATAAGATACCAACTAGAGGTTTCATAAGAGATACTACCAACTAGAGGTATCATAAGAGATACTACCAACTAGAGTTTTCATAAGAGATACTACCAACAAGAGTTTTCATAAGAGACGCTACAAACAAGAGGTATCATAAGAGACACTACAAACAAGAGGTTTCATAAGAGATACCAACTAGAGGTTTCATAAGAGACACTACCAACAAGAGGTTTCATAAGAGACACTACAAACAAGATGTTTCATAAGAGACACTACAAACAAGAGGTTTCATAAGAGATACTACCTACAAGAGGTTTCATAAGAGATACCAACTAGAGGTTTCATAAGATACCAACTAGAGGTATCATAAGAGATACTACCAACTAGAGGTTTCATAAGAGATACTACAAACAAGAGGTTTCATAAGAGATACCAACTAGAGGTTTCATAAGAGACACTACCAACTAGAGGTTTCATAAGAGATACTACCAACAAGAGGTTTCATAAGAGACACTACAAACAAGAGGTATCATAAGAGACACTACAAACAAGAGGTTTCATAAGAGATACTACCTACAAGAGTTTTCATAAGAGATACTACCAACTAGAGGTTTCATAAGAGACACTACCAACAAGAGGTTTCATAAGAGATATTACCAACAAGAGGTTTCATAAGAGACACTACAAACAAGAGGTTTCATAAGAGACACTACAAACAAGAGGTTTCATAAGAGATACTACCAACTAGAGGTTTCATAAGAGACACTACAAACAAGAGGTTTCATAAGAGACACTACAAACAAGAGGTTTCATAAGAGACACTACCAACAAGAGGTTTCATAAGAGATATTACCAACAAGAGGTTTCATAAGAGACACTACAAACAAGAGGTTTCATAAGAGACACTACAAACAAGAGGTTTCATAAGAGATACTACCAACTAGAGGTTTCATAAGAGACACTACAAACAAGAGGTTTCATAAGAGACACTACCAACTAGAGGTTTCATAAGAGATACTACCAACTAGAGGTTTCATAAGAGATACTACCAACTAGAGGTTTCATAAGAGACACTACCAACTAGAGGTTTCATTAGAGATACTACCAACTAGAGGTTTCATAAGAGATACTACCAACTAGAGGTTTCATAAGAGACACTACCAACTAGAGGTTTCATAAGAGATACTACCAACTAGAGGTTTCATAAGAGACACTACCAACTAGAGGTTTCATAAGAGATACTGCCAACAATAGGTTTCATAAGAGATAATGCCAACAATAGGTTTCATAAGAGATACTTCCAACTAGAGGTTTCATAAGAGATACTGCCAACTAGAGGTTTCATAGGAGATACTGCCAACAAGAGGTTTCATAAGAGATACTGCCAACTAGAGGTTTCATAAGAGATACTACCAACTAGAGGTTTCATAAGAGATACTACCAACAAAAGGTTTCATTAGAGATACTACCAACTAGAGGTTTCATTAGAGACACTACCAACTAGAGGTTTCATT
Source organism: Salvelinus namaycush (assembly GCF_016432855.1). Taxonomy (NCBI): domain Eukaryota; kingdom Metazoa; phylum Chordata; class Actinopteri; order Salmoniformes; family Salmonidae; genus Salvelinus; species Salvelinus namaycush. Next base: position 164,821 of record NW_024058008.1, on the reverse strand, counting down.
AGAGATACTGCCAACTAGAGGTTTCATTAGAGATACTGACAACTAGAGGTTTCATTAGAGACAGTACCAACTAGAGGTTTCATTAGAGACACTACCAACTAGAGGTTTCATTAGAGATACTGCCAACTAGAGGTTTCATTAGAGACAGTACCAACTAGAGGTTTCATTAGAGACAGTACCAACAAGAGGTTTCATTAGAGATACTGCCAACTAGAGGTTTCATTAGAGACAGTACCAACTAGAGGTTTCATAAGAGATACTACCAACTAGAGGTTTCATTAGAGATACTGCCAACAAGAGGTATCATTAGAGATACTGCCAACTAGAGGTATCATTAGAGACACTACCAAGAAGAGGTTTCATTAGAGACACTACCAACTAGAGGTTTCATTAGAGACACTACCAACTAGAGGTTTCATAAGAGATACTACCAACTAGAGGTTTCATTAGAGATACTGCCAACAAGAGGTATCATTAGAGATACTGCCAACTAGAGGTATCATTAGAGACACTACCAACAAGACGTATCATAAGAGAAAAATACATTATCAGATACGTCATCAGATCGCCCAACAGAACATTTTACTGTCTACACTCGGTTTGTTGTTTATAAAAAAACATTTAATTGTAATCAGAAATAAAGTTTTGTTGCTAAGGATTCCATGACGCGGTTAGCCTTTACGGCTGAGACTGCAAGTTTGTGTTCAATTTTTTTGCGTGGATTCCGCGAGTGCTACCTGGCTGTACTACAGACACCTGTCGTCGTCATGGGAAAGACTCATTGTTATCTTTTCGTAAAACAACTGGTTGCAGTAAAGAGCCAACCTGGATACTAAGGAGATCCTGAGGGAAATTGACGAGTACCAACAGCTTTACGCTATGGAGTAACATACTCCGTCATGGAAAGATCCGACTACCTCACAAAATAACTTTAACCCGAGAGAAAAGAAAAAAAAGATTCATCTACAGACACCGACGATTTACTTACGGTTGAAGTAGAGGCTAGTGCTCTGGCTGGAATCCAGCAACACTGGAAAAGTTGTGTGAGGAGGTAGCAGGGCTGAGGGGGAGTTTGGAGTTCAGCCAGAGTTAAATTCTGATGCTCCAAAGAGAAAACAAGGCACTCACAGCCAAGGTCAAATCCACGATTCCAACATGGATTGTCTACTCAGGGAAAACAGTGTGATGAAGGAGACGCTACTAGACATACAAAGTCATAGCAAGTCGAAAATCATTTTTTTTTGGACGCATCCAATAATCCAGATAATCAGAGAATTCCAATAATCAGAGAATTCATGCAAACCGCCTTGAAACTTCCTATAGAGACTGTAGACTAGGTGGCTTTCCACCGAGTACACAGACTTGGAGCAACAAGACCAAGGGTCCCAGACCGATCATGGCAAAGTTTGAACACTACCAACAAAAGGAGCTGATCAACAGCAGGGGAAGGGAGCTTAAAGGGTCCAAATTCAGTCTCAATGACCAATTTCCAAGGGAGATAAACGAACGTCGTAAGAGACTGTGTCCGGTACAAAGGCAACAAAGGGAGAAGGGCAAGCGTGCCTTTCTCATTGTGGACAAACTCTTTATAGATGGACAGCTATTCCGAGACAGCTCCATAACACCGTGGCTGTGCTAAATTCTACAGGGACTTCAGGTTACGAAAAAAAGAAAGTATGGGAACTGTAAAAATATCTGAACATTATGAAGTGGTTATTTATTATTTAACTAGGCAAGTCAGTTAAGAACAAATTCTTATTTTCAATGACAGTCTAGGAACAGTGGGTTAACCTTTTGTCAATAGGGGGAGCAGTTAGCATTTATTTTTTCTGGGTGTCGCCAAATTAAACTGCCTCGTGCTCAATTCTTGCTCGTACAATATGCATATTATAAATTCTATTGGATAGAAAACACTCTCTAGTTTCATAAAACGTTGGAATTATGTCTGTGGGTGACCCAGAACTCTTTCTACAGCGAAATCCATGACAGATAGTGCGAAGGTCTGAGAGCGAAGCTCTGGTTTCAGATCAGTTTTTAAGGTCTGTGTGTATCCTATGGAACGACATGAACTGCACCCGCCTTCCCCTGGATGTCAGTAACCAATGAGAAGTGGAATGGGCTTTCTGCGTAGCTCTCAGAGGTTATAAAAGGCCAAGGAGTGAGGGTAGCCCCCCTTTCGACTCTGGCCATTACGCAGAAGAGGACCTCGGGATGCCATTTTCAAAGGCTCGGTTATCAACGTGAAATGTATCCGTCTGTAATTTAATTCGATATAGGAGTTAGAAACATCATAACGTAGTTAATTTAAACCGTTTTATAGCAATTTATATCCGTTTAGTGCGATTTTGAGGAATTTCTATGTGATGCTCTTTGAAGCTTTGGGCACGTTTCGGGGTCCCGGTCGAACGTTAGTGGGCATTTCGACGGACAGAGGACATCTTTCGACCAAAAGAAGATTAGACCCAAGAAAGGATACATTGCCCAAGAATCTGATGGAAAATCACCTCATAGTAAGAAATATTTAATATGATAAATCGTTGTTCTGTCGAAATATTTTAAACGCATATTCCGCCATTTTGTTTGCTATAGCTTCGCTTGGCGAACCCTGTATTGCACAGTAAGGATAATTTTAGAAATGTAAATCAGCGATTGCATTAAGAACTAATTTGTCTTTCGATTCCTGTCAACCCTGTATTTTTTAGTCAAGTATATGATTAGCTTTCGATTAAACTAGATCACTATGAAAGATGGCGTCCGACATGTTGAGGCTTGATTTGCTACTATTTTCATTGTATAACCACGGTTTTTTATGGCTAAATATGCACATTTTCGAACAAACAATATATGTATGTTGTAATATGATGTTACAGGAGTGTCATCGGAAGAATTCTGAAAAGGTTAGTGAAAAAATTTATATCTTTTGGCGATGATAACGATATCGCTCCCTTTGGCTTGAATTCATGCTGGGGTGACGTTTGCACATGTGGTATGCTAACTTATCGATTTATTGTGTTTTCGCTGTAAAACGCTTAGAAAATCTGAAATATTGTCTGAAATCACAAGATCTGTGTCTTTCCATTGCTATGCTTTGTCTATTTTTATGAAATGTTTTATGATGAGTAAATTGGTCATACACGTTGCTCTCTGTAGTAATTCTAGTCGCTTTGGTGAGATTTGTGATGGTGGCTGCAATGGCAAACTATGATTTATACCTGAAATATGCACATTTTTCTAACAAAACCTATCCTATACCATAAATATGTTATCAGACTGTCATCTGATGAGTTTTTTTCTTGGTTAGTGGCTATCAATATCTTAGTTTAGCCGAATTGGTGATAGCTACTGGTGTTGAGAAAAAATGGTGGACAAAGAAAAAGGGTGTCTTTTGCTAACATGGTTAGCTAATAGATTTACATATTTTGTCTTCCCTGTAAAACATTTTAAAAATCTGAAATGGTGACTTTATTCACAAGATCTGTATCTTTCATTTGGTGTCTTGGACTTGTGATTTAATGATATTTAGATGCTACTATTTAAATGTGACGCTATGCTAGTGATGCTAATCAGTGTGGGGGGGTGGGGGGTGATCCCGGATCCGGGTTTCTGAGGCAGTAAAAGTTAACTGCCTTGTTCAGGGGCAGAACGACAGATTTTTACCTTGTCAGCTCGGGGATTCAATCTTGCAACCTTTCAATTACTAGTCCAACGCTCTAACCACTAGGCTACCTGCTGGTTACTGGCCCAACGCTCTAACCACTAGGCTACCTGCTGGTTACTGGCTCAACGCTCTAACCACTAGGCTACCTGCTGGTTACTGGCTCAACGCTCTAACCACTAGGCTACCTGCTGGTTACTGGCTCAACGCTCTAACCACTAGGCTACCTGCTGGTTACTGGCCCAACGCTCTAACCACTAGGCTACCTGCTGGTTACTAGTCCAACGCTCTAACCACTAGGCTACCTGCTGGTTCCTGGCCCAACGCTCTAACCACTAGGCTACCTGCTGGTTACTGGCCCAACGCTCTAACCACTAGGCTACCTGCTGGTTACTGGCTCAACGCTCTAACCACTAGGCTACCTGCTGGTTACTGGCCCAACTCTCTAACCACTAGGCTACCTGCTGGTTACTGGCTCAACGCTCTAACCACTAGGCTACCTGCTGGTTACTGGTCCAACGCTCTAACCACTAGGCTACCTGCTGGTTACTGGCTCAACGCTCTAACCACTAGGCTACCTGCTGGTTACTAGTCCAACGCTCTAACCACTAGGCTACCTGCTGGTTACTAACCCAACGCTCTAACCACTAGGCTACCTGCTGGTTACTAACCCAACGCTCTAACCATTAGGCTACCTGCTGGTTACTAACCCAACGCTCTAACCACTAGGCTACCTGCTGGTTACTAACCCAACGCTCTAACCACTAGACTACCTGCTGGTTACTAACCCAACGCTCTAACCACTAGGCTACCTGCTGGTTACTAACCCAACGCTCTAACCACTAGGCTACCTGCTGGTTACTAACCCAACGCTCTAACCACTAGGCTACCTGCTGGTTACTAACCCAACGCTCTAACCACTAGACTACCTGCTGGTTACTAACCCAACGCTCTAACCACTAGGCTACCTGCTGGTTACTAACCCAACGCTCTAACCACTAGGCTACCTGCTGGTTACTAACCCAACGCTCTAACCACTAGGCTACCTGCTGGTTACTAACCCAACGCTCTAACCACTAGGCTACCTGAACACACACGTACTCAACTACATGCTTGCTTACACATACGGACTTAAACATACACCTGATCTCGCTCTCTTCTCTCACTCTATTGTTGAGAACTGTTTTATAATTTAATATGTTTACTATTTGTCTATCTTTTTTATGTATTTGTCTACAAGTTTATACAGTTGAAGTCGGAAGTTTACATACACTTAGGTTGAAGTCATTAAAACTCGTTTTTCAACCACTCCACAAATTTCTTGTTAACGAACTATAGTTTTGGCAAGTCGGTTAGGACATCTACTTTGTGCATGACACAAGTCATTTTCCCAACAATTATTTACAGACAGATTATTTCACCTATAATTCACTGTATCACAATTCCAGTGGGTCAGAAGTTTACATACAATAAGTTGACTGTGCATTTAAACAGCTTGGAAAATTCCCGAAAATTATGTCATGGCTTTAGAAGCTTCTGATAGGCTAATTGACATCAGTTGAGTCAATTGGAGGTGTACCTGTGGATGTATTTCAAGGCCTACCTTCAAAATCAGTGCCTCTTTGCTTGACATCATGGGAAAATCAAAAGAAATCAGCCAAGATCTCAGAAAAAAATTGTAGACATCCACAAGTCTGGTTCATCCTTGTGAGAAATTTCCAAATGCCTGAAGGTACCACGTTCATCTGTACAAACAATGGTACGCAAGCATAAACACCATGGGACCACGCAGCCGCCATACCGCTCAGGAAGGAGACGCGTTCTGTCTCCTAGAGATTAACGTACTTTGGTGCAAAAAGTGCAAATCAATCCCAGAACAACAGCAAAGGACCTTGTAAAGATGCTGGAGGAAACAGGTTCAACAGTATCTACATCCACAGTAAAATGAGTTCTATATTGACATAACCTGAAAGTCCGCTCGGCAAGGAAGAAGCCACGGCTCCAAAACTGCCATAAAAATGCCAGACTACGGTTTGCAACTGTACATGGAGACAAAGATCGTACTTTTTGGAGAAATGTCCTCTGGTCTGATGAGACAAAAATAAAACAGTTTGGCCATAATGACCATCGTTATGTTTGGAGGAAAAGGGGGAGGCTTGCAAGCCGAAGAACACCATCCCAACTGTGAAGAACGGGGGTGGCAGCATCATGTTGTGGGGGTGCATTTCTGTAGGAGGGACTGGTGCACTTCACAAAATAGATGGCATCATGAGAGAGGACCGTTATGTGGATATATTGAAGCAACATCTCAAGACATCAGTCAGGAAGTTAAAGCTTGGTCGCAAAATGGGTCTTCCAAATGGACAATGACACCAAAAAAACTTCCAAAGTTCTGGCAAAATGGCTTAAGGACAACAAAGTCAAGGTATTGGAGTGGCCATCACAAATCCCTGACCTCAATCCCATTGAAAATTTGTGGGCAGAACTGAAAAAGCGTGTGCGAGCAAGGAGGCTTACAAACCTGACTCACTTACACTAGCTCTGCCAGGAGGAATGGGTCAAAATACACACAACTTATTGTGGGAAGCATGTTGAAGGTTACCTGAAACGTTTGACCCACATTAAACAATTTAAAGACACCAAATACTAATTGTGTGTATGTAAACTTATTGGGAATGTGATGAAAGAAATGAAAGCTGAAATAAATAATTATCTCTACTATTATTCTGAAGTTTCACATTCTTAAAATAAAGTGGGGATCCTAATTGACCTAAGACAGGGAATTTTTACTAGGATTAAATGTCAGGAATTGTAAAAACTAAGTTTAAATGTATTTGGCTAAGGTATATGTAAACTTCCGACTTCAACTGTATATGTTTACAACAAGCAAGGGGAAGATATCAGAATAGGGGCACTGGGGAATAATAACATAATGTACGGAATACATTTGTACCGTTGCCAAGCCGTCTCTAGAGTAATGCAAGGTGTCTTTCATGATCAGGTGAAACGTCAATTGCTATAGAAATGCTGGGATGTGTTTTTCAATTATGTTAAAGGTAATTATGATGCAACTATGATGGTGACACGATATGGATTACAATTATCATCATGAATAATAAGGCTATACGCACTACATGTTAAACACATAGACACTCAACCTGTCACGGTCGTCATAATGAGGAGACCAAGGCGCAGCGTGGTAAGCGAACATAACTCTTTAATAAAAGAGAGAACACTGAACAGAACTAAACAAAACAACAAAACGTGAAGCATATATGAGAAGTGCAGAACAGGCAACTAAACATAGAATAACAACCCACAAACTACCCAAGGAATATGGCTACCTAAATATGGTCCCCAATCAGAGACAACGATAAACAGCTGCCTCTGATTGAGAACCAATCTAGGCAACCATAGAGATATAAACACCTAGACTAGAAAACCCCCCAGACATACAAAAACCCCTAGACAATACAAAAACTAAACAAACCACCCTTGTCACACCCTGAAAAAAACGAATAATAAAGAAAACAAAGATAACTAAGGTCAGGGCGTGACACAACCATGCAAATTGGCAGAGTTATTATTTATTTGGACAGCACACATTATAGTCTTACTCTTATACAGACACCGTACACACTCACGAAATCACATTCAATATCATACATATCAACCTACTCAGATTCACACAATATCTTGTCTCAATTTTCTAACATCTGTGGCATTGGCTCACAGGCAAACAGGCAAGGGAATGAAACAAATATTGCAAGAACCTATTTGTTGGATTCTAAATATCAGACATTTGAAAGCTCTAGTTTTGACCTTCATAATATCTCTGACGGCAGTAACTTTACAAGCACTAATTATGGTCAATTTAGACTGAGAATAGTATCTAGTTATGGTAAGGGGTGAAATAAGTATAGCCAGTTATAATTGTAATGGTTTAGCAGATTATTTAAAAAAGAAGATCAGTCTTTACATGGCTAAAAGAAAAGGAATATAACATATACTGTTTACAGGAAACTCACTCTACATCCTTAGATGAAGTTACGTGGAAAAAGGAATGTGGTGGTGAAATAATTTTCTGTCATGGACAAGGGAACTCAAAAGGTGTGATGATATTAATTAACAAAAATGTTGATCTGAATGTGCAAATAGTCAGGAATGATTAGAAGGAAGGTGGACAAAAAACAGATTTGGCTCATTAATTTATATGGTCCAAATCAGGATGATCCACACTTCTTCAAAAACATTTATACCAATTTATTGAACTTACAGGCCACAAATGATCAAATCATTATGGTAGGAGACTATAACACAGTGTTAAGTACCTCAATGGACCGTAAAGGTAATCACTCTACAAACTATCATCAGCGTGCCCTTAAGGAAATCACAAATATTCTGGACACATTAGAAATAGTGGATATTTGGAGACTAAAAAACCCCGACCTAGTGAGATATACATGGAGGAGACTTAATCAAGCTAGTCGTCTTGACTACTTTCTTGTCTCTTTCTATCTTGCTTCAAAGGTTAAAAAAGTTTTAAATGGAGACAGAATGCGATCGGATCATCATCTAATTGCCATTCACATAACTCTTATAGATTTTCCACGTGGACGTGGATATTGGAAATTGAATCAAAGTTTACTGGAGGACAACTTATTTTTAACTAAGACAAAATCATTTATAACTGAATTTTTCCAGTATAATATAGGTTCAGCATATACTCTTATTGTTTGGGATACCTTTAATGGTACCTTCAGAGGTCATTCAATATTCATCAATAATAAAAAAGCAGTTTCTGGCTAAAGAGACAAGACTAACAAATCCATGAACTAATAGTACAGGTAGATAGCAATAAAAAAGATACTACAGAGATACAAAATAAGTTAGAGGAAAAACAAAAAGACTACAAAAATCTATTACAAAAATAAAGCAAACTGGATGGAACATGGAGAAAAATGCACAAAATTCTTCCTGAATCTCCAATACAGGAACGCAAACAAAAATAATTTGCAGAAACTCCTTACTGAAGATGAAGTCATCTATAATTCTCCGAATGATATTTTAAAAGAGGAAGCTAATTATTTTAGGCAGATGTTCTATTTTCCGTCTAATCCTCTCCCACTGAATGAAGATTACGGTAAGGAATTCTTTCCAAATAATATAAAACAAGGCCAAAGTACAGAGGAAGTACTTTTTTGAGGTTATTAAATCCTTTCAGTCTGGAAAAACCCCAGGGCTTGATGGCATACCGGTAGAGGTATATCAAGCATTTTTGATATACTAAAAGCTCCATTGTTAGATTGTTTTAACTACTCCTATAGAAATGGTAGTCTGTCAGGTACTCAGCAGGAAGGTCTGATTTCTCTATTATTAAAACAAGACCCAGATGGCAAATATAAAAGACCCAGTCTATCTAAAAACCTGGAGGCCCCTTTACCTTCAATGTTATGATGCAAAAATACTAGCAAAATGCATAGCACTCAGAATTAAAAGGTTTTACCAGGTATTGTTCATCCTGATCAGACAGGTTTTTTACATGGACGATACATTGGAGATAATATACGACAACTACTAGAAATAATAGAACATCATGAAACATATAAGAAGACTGGATTTTACTTATAAATGCCTGGATTTTTTTCAATTTCGGTGATTCTCTTATGAAATGGGTAAAAAAAATAATGTATAGTAACCCCAGGTGTAAAATAGTAAATAACGGCTACTTCTGAGAGAGTTTTGAATTGTCAAGAGGAGATAAACATGGGTGTCCGCTGTCACCATATCTATTTGTTATGGCCATCGAAATGCTAGCTATTAAAATCAGTTCCAATAACAACATTAGAGGATTAGAAATCCAAGGCTTAAAAACAAAGGTGTCCATATATTTCGATGACTCAAGTTTTATATTAAGTTCGAAAGCTAGATCCCTGAAATGTCTCACTGAAGATCTAGATAACTTTTCTGTACTCTCTGGACTAAAACTTAATTATGAGAAGTGTACAATATTATGTATTGGATCTTTAAAAAATACAACTTTCACATTACCCTGCAGTTTACCTATAAAATGGTCTGATGGTGAAGTAGACATACTTGGTATTCATATCACAAAATATATAAATAAGCTCTCCACAATGAAATTCAATGGAAAACTTGTAAAAATAGACAAGACCCTGCAACCATGGAGAGGTAAATACCTGTATTTATGGAAAAATTGCCCTGATTAACTCCTTAGTCATATCTCAGTTTACTCACTTACTGATGGCGCTGCCTACTCCTGATGATTCGTTTTTCAAATCACATGAGCAACAAATATTTTGCTTTATCTGGGAAGCTAAACCAGACAAAATAAAGGGTGCCCATCTATATAATGAATATGAATTGGGTGGGTTGAGATTATTAAATATAAAAGCACTAAACCTCTCTCTAAAAGCTTCACTTATTCAAAAGTTTAACTTAAACCCTAAATGGTTCTCAAGTAGATTACTAAGAAAAGCTCATCCATTGTTTAAAAATTGCCTTTTTGCCTTTGTGCAGATTGACATGTCTCATTTTCCATTAATTTGAAAATGATAGTTTTTTCAAAGTATGTCTTTTTCAAACAAGCATTGCAGAGCTGGCTACAATTTAAATTTCATCCCCTTGAAGAAAATAGAACAAATATTATGACTGAAATCAAATGTGCTGGTTGATAAAATACCTGTAGGTGTTTGTACACATGCATGTACACACACACTCTCATTCAAATAAACGCATTACATGTTTTCTTCTGTCTTTTTCTTTTTTCTCTTTAGTTCATTCTCTTGGTTGTTGGTGCATTGGGGGGTTCTTGGGGGTAGGGAATGGAATGGAATTAATTGTATTTTTTATTTTCCTTCTGGGGGGGGCTGTGGGAGGGGTCTCGAATGGTTGAGGAACAGCTATTGGCGAACTGTAGGGGGATCTTGGAGGGTTCGGGTTCACGTTTTTTGGCCCGGTGGTAGATCGGTCAACGTGCCCTTGAGCAGGGCATTGACCCTGGATGCTTCTGTGTGTCGCTCTGAATGAGAGTCTGTTGGATGACTGGTATGATGTAGTGAAGTGGGGCTTCACTGCAAGTATATTGTATGTTTCAGATATTCAATAAAATAACTATTAAAAAGAGATACTACCAACAAGAGGTTTCATAAGAGACACTACCAACTAGAGGTATCATAAGACACTACCACCTAGAGGTTTCATAAGAGACACTACCAACTAGAAGTTTCATAAGAGACACTACCAACTAGAGGTATCATAAGAGACACTACCAACTAGAGGTTTCATAAGAGACACTACCAACTAGAGGTTTCATAAGATACCAACTAGAGGTATCATAAGAGATACTACCAACAAGAGGTATCATAAGAGACACTACCAACTAGAGGTTTCATAAGATACCAACTAGAGGTATCATAAGAGATACTACCAACAAGAGGTTTCATAAGAGACACTACCAACTAGAGGTATCATAAGATACCAACTAGAGGTATCATAAGAGATACTACCAACAAGAGGTTTCATAAGAGACACTACCAACTAGAGGTTTCATAAGATACCAACTAGAGGTATCATAAGAGATACTACCAACAAGAGGTTTCATAAGAGACACTACCAACTAGAGGTATCATAAGAGACACTACCAACTAGAGGTATCATAAGAGACACTACCAACTAGAGGTTTCATAAGATACCAACTAGAGGTATCATAAGAGACACTACCAACAAGAGGTTTCATAAGAGACACTATCAACTAGAGGTTTCATAAGATACCAACTAGAGGTATCATAAGACACTACCAACAATAGGTTTCATAAGAGACACTACCAACTAGAGGTTTCATAAGATACCAACTAGAGGTTTCATAAGAGACACTACCAACAAGAGGTTTCATAAGAGACACTACCAACAAGAGGTTTCATAAGAGACACTACCAACTAGAGGTTTCATAAGAGCCACTACCAACTAGAGGTTTCATTGGAGTAACTACCAACTAGAGGTTTCATAAGAGACACTACCAACTAGAGGTTTCATAAGAGATACTACCAACTAGAGGTTTCATAAGAGATACCAACTAGAGGTTTCATAAGAGACACTACAAACAAGAGGTTTCATAAGAGACACTACCAACTAGAGGTTTCATAAGAGATACTACTAACGGGAGGTCTAGTATGAAGGGCTAGTTAGTAGACTTACCCGATACATTGTGATAGGTTGTAACTCCTTGAAGGTCAGGTTTCTGGCAGGCTTGCTGCTTTTGGACCACTTGGAGCCCACAAACTTCAGGAGAGCTTCCCTAGCCACACTCTCTGACACTTGAGGTACCCTGTAGAATACATACAGTCAGGTCCAAAAGAATTGGCACCCTTGATAAAGATGAGAAAAAAATATACTGTATAAAATAAATAATACAAATACGGAGATATATTATATGCTCAAACAAATTAAAAAGTATATATTATACAATTGCTCAAATAAATACATTTGATTAACAAGTAATATTTTTCTTTCTAAAAAGATATGGGTCAAAATTATTGGCACCCCTCATAATAAATCAAAAAAGATATGGGTCAAAATTATTGGCACCCCTCATAATAAATCAAAACACATTTTACTGGAATTCTACTTAAAAAAAAAAAATGTATCTCAGCTTAAAGCCCCCATGCAGTCTTTTTAAATCTATATATTTTTTTAAATCATCACTGTATGTCTAATAAATCACTCTGTGTGTTTATTTCCCTGGACCGCCTCTTGACGTTGAAATGCTCAGTCTGATCGTGTGGGCGTGTTGATACAAATGTTTCTATATTTACATACACAACCCTGATTGGCGGATAGGATTGTTTAGGCTCCGCTTCCCTCTTCAAAGTAGGAGGATACATATGCAAATAAAAGATGACTAGTCATTGGTCAGAATAATCAGATCAGATTAAGACGATACAAATATTGTGGGGGCTGTTTTGTTAGACTTCCATGCGCCTTTTGACATTGTTGATCATAGTCTGCTGCTGGAAAAACGTATGGCTTTACACCCCCTGCTATAATGTGTTATGGCTTTACACCCCCTGCTATATTGTGCATAAAGAGTTACCTGTCTAACAGAACACAGAGGGGGATCTTTAATGGAGGCCTCCCCAACATACAGTGGATTGTGAAAGTATTCACCCCCCTTGGCATTTTTCCTATTTTGTTGCCTTAAAACCTGGAATTAAAATAGATTTTTGGGGGGTTTGTATCATTTGATTGCCTACCATTTGCCTACCACTTTGAAGATCCAAAAGATTTTCCTTGTGAAACAAACAAGAAATAAGACAAAAAAACAAAAACCTTGAGCGTGCATAACTATTCACCCCCCCCAAAGTCAATACTTTGTAGAGCCACCTTTTGCAGCAATTACAGCTGCAAGTCTCTTGGGGTATGTCTCTATAAGCTTGGCACATCTAGCCACTGGGATTTTTGTCCATTCTTCAAGGCAAAACTGCTCCAGCTCCTTCAAGTTAGATGGCTTCTGCTGGTGTACAGCAATGTTTAAGTCATAACACAGATTCTCAATTGGATTGAGGTCTGGGCTTTGACTAGGCCATTCCAAGACATTTAAATATTTCCCCTTAAACCACTCGAGTGTTGCTTTAGCAGTATGCTTAGGGTCATTGTCCTGCTGGAAGGTGAACCTCCGTCCCAGTCTCAAATCTCTAGGTTACCCTCAAGAATTTCCCTGTATTTAGCACCATCCATCATTCCTTTAATTCTGAAAAGTTTCCCAGTCCCTGCCGATGAAAAACATACCCACAGCATGATGCTGCCACCACCATGCTTCACTGTGGGGATGGTATTCTCGGGGTGATGGGAGGTGTTGGGTTTACGCCAGACATAGCGTTTTCCTTGATGGCCCAAAAAGCTAAATTTTAGTCTCATCTAACCAGAGTACCTTCTTCCATATGTTTGGGGAGTCTCCCACATGCCTTTTGGCGAACACAAACGTGTTTGCTTATTTTTTTCTTGAGCAATGGCTTTTTTCTGGCCACTCTTCCGTAAAGCCCAGCTCTGTGGAGTGTACGGCTTAAAGTGGTCCTATGGACAGATACTCCAATCTCCGCTGTGGAGCTTTGCTGCTCCTTCAGGGTTATCTTTGGGCTTTTTGTTGCCTCTCTGATTAATGCCCTCCTTGCCTGGTCCGTGAGTTTTGGTGGGCGGCCCTCTCTTGGCAGGTTTGTTGTGGTGCCATATTCTTTCCATTTTTTAATAATGGATTTAATGGATGTTCAAAGTTTCAGATATTTTTTGGTATAACCCAACCCTGATCTGTACTTCTCCACAACTTTGTCCCTGACCTGTTTGGAGAGCTCCTTGGTCTTCATGGTGCCGCTTGCTTAGTGGTGTTGCATACTCTGGGGCCTTTCAGAACAGGTGTATATATACTGAGATCGTGTGACAAATCATGTGTCACTTAGATTGCACACAGGTGCACTTTATTTAAATAATTATTTAACTTCTGAAGGTAATTGGTTGCACCAGATCTTATTTAGGGGCTTCATAGTAAAGGGGGTGAATACCTGTGCACGAACCACTTTTCCGTTTTTTTGTTTATGTTTTTTGAAACAAGTAATTTTTTTCATTTAATTTGGTTTGGAACCGATGCTATGGTCAGATGACATTGAAAATAGAGCTCTGCGGCCAAGCACACCAGTGGTGGGTTTGGCGTCGAAAGAAGGATGCAGATTTAGAAAATAATCTCATCCCTACTGTAAAATATGGTGGTGGATCTTTGATGTTACTGGACTATTTTGCTTCCCCTGCTCCTGGGGCCCTTGTTAAGGTCAACGTACCAGGACATTTTAGGCCAAAACTTGGTTGCCTCTGCCAGGAGGCTGAAACTTGGCCGCAAGTGGATCTTCCAGCAAGACAATAACCACAAACACACATCAAAATGTGTTAATTGACCACGAAATTAAAATGTTGCAAATGTCCATCTTAGTCTCCAGACTTCTATCCCATTGAAAACCTGTGCAGAACGAAGGATATCAAGGATCTGGAAAAATTCTGTATTGAGGAATGGGCTACGATCCCTCCCAATGTGTTATCCAATCTCGTAAAACATTTCAGAAAGAGGCTCAGTGACTTTATCCTCAAAAAGGGAGGGTGGCGAAGTACTGAAAACAGAAAATCTCTTTCTCTGAGTATTAGAATAAAATAATTTGCCCCAAAAATGTGCATACAATAACTCAATATTTGTATTATTTATTTTATACAGTCTTTTTTGCTAATCTTTATCAAGGTAGTCTGGGGTGTAGTAGCAGTATAGTACTGTAGTCTGGTGTTTAGTAGTACTGTAGTCTGGGGTGTAGTAGCAGTATAGTACTGTAGTCTGGGATGTAGTAGTACTGTAGTCTGGGGTATAGTAGTACTGTTGTCTGGGGTATAGTAGTACTGTAGTCTGGGGTGTAGTAGCAGTATGGTACTGTAGTCTGGGGTGTAGTAGTACTGTAGTCTGGGGTGTAGTAGTACTGTAGTCTGGGGTGTCGTAGCAGTATGGTACTGTAGTCTGGGGTATAGTAGTACTGTAGTCTGGGGTGTAGTAGTACTGTAGTCTGGGGTGTAGTAGTACTGTAGTCTGGGGTGTAGTAGCAGTACAGTAATGTAGTCTGGGGTGTAGTAGTACTGTAGTCTGGGGTGTCGTAGCAGTATGGTACTGTAGTCTGGGGTATAGTAGTACTGTAGTCTGGGGTGTAGTAGTACTGTAGTCTGGGGTGTAGTAGTACTGTAGTCTGGGGTGTAGTAGCAGTACAGTAATGTAGTCTGGGGTGTAGTAGTACTGTAGTCTGGGGTGTAGTAGTACTGTAGTCTGGGGTGTAGTAGCAGTATGGTACTGTAGTCTGGGGTGTAGTAGTACTGTAGTCTGGGGTTTAGTAGTACTGTAGTCTGGGGTGTAGTACTACTGTAGTCTGGGGTGTGGTAGCAGTATGGTACTGTAGTCTGGGGTGTAGTAGTACTGTAGTCTGGGGTGTAGTAGTACTGTAGTCTGGGGTGTAGTAGTACTGTAGTCTGGGGTGTAGTAGTACTGTAGTTTAGGGTGTAGTAGCAGTATAGTACTGTAGTCGGGGGTGTAGTAGCAGTATAGTACTGTAGTATGGTGTGTAGTAGTACTGTAGTCTGGGGTGTAGTAGCAGTATAGTACTGTAGTCTGGGGTGTAGTAGTACTGTAGTCTGGGGTTTAGTAGCAGTATAGTACTGTAGTCTGGTGTGTAGTAGTACTGTAGTCTGGGGTGTAGTAGCAGTATAGTACTGTAGTCTGGGGTGTAGTAGTACTGTAGTGTGGGGTGTAGTACTACTGTAGTGTGGGGTGTAGTAGTACTGTAGTGTGGGGTGTAGTAGCAGTATAGTACTGTAGTGTGGGGTGTAGTACTACTGTAGTGTGGGGTGTAGTAGTACTGTAGTGTGGGGTGTAGTAGCAGTATAGTACTGTAGTCTGGGGTGTAGTACTACTGTAGTGTGGGGTGTAGTAGTACTGTAGTGTGGGGTGTAGTAGTACTGTAGTCTAGGGTGTAGTAGTACTGTAGTCTGGGGTGTCGTAGCAGTATGGTACTGTAGTGTGGGGTGTAGTAGTACTGTAGTGTGGGGTGTAGTAGTACTGTAGTCTGGGGTGTAGTACTACTGTAGTCTGGGGTGTAGTAGCAGTATAGTACTGTAGTGTGGGGTGTAGTAGTACTGTAGTGTGGGGTGTAGTAGTACTGTAGTGTGGGGTGTAGTAGCAGTATAGTACTGTAGTCTGGGGTGTAGTAGCAGTATAGTACTGTAGTCTGGGGTGTAGTACTACTGTAGTCTGGGGTGTAGTACTACTGTAGTGTGGGTGGTCTAACGGTCTTCAGCTGCTGCCTCTGGAGCACATGTATGATGTACAGCTCACAGCATGGGTTCAAATCCAGCCCACTGCTCTTTCAGAATTCTCTTTATCCAATAAACACAGAAAATACTTCTATATTAAATAGCACAGTACTGTATCTAGTCTCACCTGACGTTAGGGACGGATGCATTTCTGTCATTCTCAGGTTGAGGGTTGTAGGCAGGAGGAGGAGGGTACAGCTGGTCTCCTGTGTCTGAGGGAAATACAAGCATTTCAGTCATTCTCAGGTTGAGGGTTGTAGGCAGGAGGAGGAGGGTACAGCTGGTCTCCTGTGTCTGAGGGAAATACAAGCATTTCAGTCATTCTCAGGTTGAGGGTTGTAGGCAGGAGGAGGAGGGTACAGCTGGTCTCCTGTGTCTGAGGGAAATACAAGCATTTCAGTCACTCATATGAAGGCAATCATGAAGTTATTTTGGAAATTACACTTCAACACAGACGAGGTAAATGAACACTAGGATCTACAGCCAAGTCAATCACCTTGTCTGCTTCAGAAATGTCATCCTCTTCCCAACACAGTGCATTACTTTTTGGCCACATAGACATCTGGTCAATTGTAGTGCACAATGTAGGGAATAGGTTGCCATTTCAGACACAGTTTCGATCACGTTCAGTGTAGTGTTCTAAATGACAGTGTAGTGTTCTAAATGACAGTGTAGTGTTCTAAATGACAATGTAGTGTTCTAAATGACAGTGTAGTGTTCTAAATGACAGTGTAGTGTTCTAAATGACAGTGTAGTGTTCTAAATGACAGTGTAGTATTCTAAATGACAGTGTAGTATTCTAAATGACAGTGTAGTGTTCTAAATGACAATGTAGTGTTCTAAATGACAGTGTAGTATTCTAAAGGACAGTGTAGTGTTCTAAATGACAGTGTAGTGTTCTAAAGTAGTGTTCTAAATGACAGTGTAGTATTCTAAATGACAGTGTAGTGTTCTAAATGACAGTGTAGTGTTCTAAATGACAGTGTAGTGTTCTAAATGACAATGTAGTGTTCTAAATGACAATGTAGTGTTCTAAATGACAGTGTAGTGTTCTAAATGACAGTGTAGTGTTCTAAATGACAGTGTAGTATTCTAAATGACAGTGTAGTATTCTAAAGGACAGTGTAGTGTTCTAAATGACAGTGTAGTGTTCTAAAGTAGTGTTCTAAATGACAGTGTAGTATTCTAAATGACAGTGTAGTGTTCTAAATGACAGTGTAGTATTTTAAATGACAGTGTAGTATTCTAAATGACAGTGTAGTGTTCTAAATGACAGTGTAGTGTTCTAAATGACAGTGTAGTGTTCTAAATGACAGTGTAGTATTCTAAATGACAGTGTAGTGTTCTAAATGACAGTGTGGTGTTCTAAATGACAGTGTGGTGTTCTAAATGACAGTGTAGTGTTCTAAATGACAGTGTAGTGTTCTAAATGACAGTGTAGTATTCTAAATGACAGTGTAGTATTCTAAATGACAGTGTGGTGTTCTAAAGGACAGTGTGGTGTTCTAAATGACAGTGTAGTGTTCTAAATGACAGTGTAGTATTCTAAATGACAGTGTAGTGTTCTAAATGACAGTGTAGTATTCTAAATGACAATGTAGTGTTCTAAATGACAGTGTAGTATTCTAAATGACAGTGTAGTATTCTAAATGACAGTGTAGTGTTCTAAATGACAGTGTAGTGTTCTAAATGACAGTGTAGTGTTCTAAATGACAGTGTAGTGTTCTAAATGTGTAGTGTTCTAAATGACAGTGTAGTGTTCTAAATGACAGTGTAGTATTCTAAATGACAGTGTAGTATTCTAAATGACAGTGTAGTGTTCTAAATGACAGTGTAGTGTTCTAAATGACAGTGTAGTGTTCTAAATGACAGTGTAGTATTCTAAATGACAGTGTAGTATTCTAAATGACAGTGTAGTGTTCTAAATGACAGTGTAGTATTCTAAATGACAGTGTAGTGTTCTAAATGACAGTGTAGTGTTCTAAAGTAGTGTTCTAAATGACAATGTAGTGTTCTAAATGACAGTGTAGTATTCTAAATGACAGTGTAATGTTCTAAATGACAGTGTAGTGTTCTAAATGACAGTGTAGTGTTCTAAATGACAGTGTAGTGTTCTAAATGACAGTGTAGTGTTCTAAAAAGAGTCAACATACAGCTGAATGAGCTGAAAAGGAGGAGACAAACTGACTGAGACTCACCCCCTCCTTTGGGCTCATCGTACTTCGTCACAGTTCAGCGTGTATGTGTGTGTGTGTGTGTGTCTCTCACCTCCTCCTTTGGGCTCGTCATACCCCGTCACACATTCCAGCCAACCAGGAGGGGGCGCCGACGGACCCTCCTCTGGAATGTTGGGATCAAACGCCCCTGTTGATGTCAGAGAAACATCTGGTTCATGTCCCAACTATCCATTAGACCACGCAACAAAAAATTCCAATAGTACCTCCCCATTTCACTCTGTTTCAGACTGTTTCCTTTTGGTGCCTAATGAACATGACCCTGATATGAGTAGGACCAGGAGTCTTTCCTGACTAATATCCGGGGCCAGGAGTCTTTCCTGACTGTAATAACCAGGGCCAGGAGTCTTTCCTGACACTAATAACCGAGGCCAGGAGTAATTCCTGACTCTAATAACCAGGAGTCTTTCCTGACTGTAATAACCAGGGCCAGGAGTCTTTCCTGACACTAATAACCGGGGCCAGGAGTCATTCCTGACTCTAATAACCAGGAGTCTTTCCTGACTGTAATAACCGGGGCCAGGAGTCTTTCCTGACTGTAATAACCAGGGCCAGGAGTCTTTCCTGACTCTAATAACCAGGGCCAGGAGTCTTACCTGACTCTAATAACCGGGGCCAGGAGTCTTACCTGACTGTAATAACCAGGGCCATGAGTCTTACCTGACTGTAATAACCAGGACCGGGAGTCTTTCCTGACTCTAATAACCGGGGCCAGGAGTCTTACCTGACTGTAATAACCGGGGCCATGAGTCTTACCTGACTGTAATAACTGGGGCCATGAGTCTTACCTGACTGTAATAACCAGGACCAGGAGTCTTTCCTGACTGTAATAACCGGGGCCAGGTGTCTTTCATGACTCTAATAACCGGGGCCAGGAGTCTTTCCTGACTGTAATAACCAGGGCCAGGAGTCTTTCCTGACTGTAATAACTGGGGCCATGAGTCTTTCCTGACTCTAATAACCGGGGCCAGGAGTCTTTCCTGACTGTGATAACCGAGGACAGGAGTCTTT
This sequence comes from Salvelinus namaycush, assembly GCF_016432855.1. NCBI lineage: Eukaryota > Metazoa > Chordata > Actinopteri > Salmoniformes > Salmonidae > Salvelinus > Salvelinus namaycush. Next base: position 145,018 of record NW_024058008.1, on the reverse strand, counting down.
CCCGACTGTAATAACCAGGGCCAGGAGTCTTTCCTGACTCTAATAACCGGGGCCAGGAGTCTTTCCTGACTGTAATAACCGAGGCCAGGAGTCATTCCTGACTCTAATAACCAGGAGTATTTCCTGACTGTAAGAACCGGGGCCAGGAGTCATTCCTGACGCTAATAACTAGGGCCAGGAGTCTATCCTGACTCTAATAACCAGGAGTCTTTCCTGACTGTAAGAACTGGGGCCAGGAGTCATTCCTGATGCTAATAACCAGGGCCAGGAGTATTTCCTGACTGTAATAACCAGCGCCAGGAGTCATTCTTGACGCTAATAACCGGGGCCAGGAGTCTTTCCTGACTGTAATAACCAGGGCCAGGAGTCTTTCCTGACACTAATAACCGAGGCCAGGAGTAATTCCTGACTCTAATAACCAGGAGTCTTTCCTGACTGTAATAACCAGGGCCAGGAGTCTATCCCGACTGTAATAACCGGGTCCAGGAGTCTTTCCTGACTATGATAACCGGGGCCAGGAGTATTTCCTGACTCTAATAACCGGGGCCAGGAGTCATTTCTGACTCTAATAACCAGGAGTCTTTCCTGACTGTAATAACCGGGGCCAGGAGTCTTTCCTGACTGTAATAACCAGGGCCAGGAGTCTTTCCTGACTGTAATAACTGGGGCCAGGAGTCTTTCCCGACTGTAATAACCAGGGCCAGGAGTCTTTCCTGACTCTAATAATCGGGGCCAGGAGTCTTTCCTGACTGTAATAACCGATCTGAGTTCAGGTCTGGTCAGAAGAAACCCAGTTACGACAGAGACTCCGATGTCAAGGTTGAAAGATCAGGGGGCACTGGTGGAATTTGAACCCTGGGAGAAGAGCAATCTCCTACAGAAGCAGTAGTAAGGCCCTGGTTATAGTGACAGCACACACACACCAACTGATTAATGGACTGCTTTATGTTATTTTTTAAATCCTGCAGCGCACGCAAGGTCCCCCTGCTCAAGCCAGCGCATGTCCAGGCCCGTCTGAAGTTTGCCAATGACCATCTGGATGATCCAGAGGAGGAATGGGAGAAGGACATGTGGTCCGATGAGACAAAAATAGAGCTTTTTGGTCTAAACTCCACTCGCCGTGTTTGGAGGCCGTGTTTGGAGGAAGAAGAAGGATGAGTACAACCCCAAGAACACCATCCCAACTGTGAAGCATGGAGGTGGAAACATCATTCTTTGGGGATGCTTTTCTGCAAAGGGGACAGGACGACTGCACCGTATTGAGGGGAGGATGGATGGGTCCATGTATCGCGAGATCTTGGCCAACAACCTCCTTCCCTCAGTAAGAGCATTGAAGATGGGTCGTGGCTGGGTCTTCCAGCATGACAATGACCCGAAACACACAGCCAGGGCAACTAAGGAGTGGCTCCGTAAGAAGCATCTCAAGGTCCTGGAGTGGCCTAGCCAGTCTCCAGACCTGAACCCAATAGAGAATCTTTGGAGGGAGCTGAAAGTCCGTATTGCCCAGCAACAGCCCCGAAACCTGAAGGATCTGGAGAAGGTCTGTATGGAGGAGTGGGCCAAAATTCCTGCTGCAGTGTGTGCAAACCTGGTTAAGAACTACAGGAAACGTATGATCTCTGTAATTGCAAACAAAGGTTTCTCTACCAAATATTAAGTTCTGCTTTTCTGATGTATCAAATACTTATGTCATGCAATAAAATGCAAATGAATTACTTATAAATCATACAATGTGATTTTCTGGATTTTTGTTTTAGATTCCGTATCTCACAGTTGAAGTGTACCTATGATAAAAATTACAGACCTCTACATGCTTTGTTTGTAGGAAAATCTGCAAAATCGGCAATGTATCAAATACTTGTTCTCCCCACTGTAGCTTTACGTTCGTTTTTGTATTTTGTTGTTTTTCGGTGTCATTTTTAATAAAGAAAAATGTACGCCTACCACGCTGCACCTTGGTCTCATTCCAACAACGGCCGTAACAGAAGATCCCACCACCAAAGGACCAAGCAGCGTGGCCAGGAGGAGCAGGGATCCTGGGCCCGGGAGAAAAGGGAGTGGAGGACATCATGGACATGGGAGGAGGTTATGGCAGGGGACAAGACCCTGCCATGGAAGCAGGCGGAGGCAGCGAGAGAGGAATGGTGACGAAACCAGGAATCAAGGAAACGACGGAAGCCCGAGAGGCAGCCTCAAAAAAAAAATTGGGGGAAGCACACGGGGTGGCGAGCGGAGCAAAGGTGGGAACAAGAACCAACTTCCTGTAATTACGATGAGGTTTTGATCACGGTTCAGATACCATGTTTTCCGGTTCTGCGCACCGTGCCTCCAGTGCGAACCCTTAGCCCGGTGCGTTCTTTGCCTGCTTTCCGCACGTGTCGGGCTAAAGTGAGCATCCAGCCAGGACAGGTTGTGCCGGCTCAGCGCTCCTGGTCTCCAGTACGCCTCCTCGGTCCAGGATATCCTGCGCCGGCTCTACGCACTGTGTCGCCAGTGCGCCTTCACAGCCCAGTGCGTACTGTGCCAGCACCCCGCACTTGCCGGGCTAAAGTGAGCATCCAGCCAGGACGGGTTGTGCCAGCTCTACACTCCAGACCTCCAGTGCGCCTCCACGGTCCAGTATATCCTGTGCCAGCTCCATGCACCCGGCCTCCAGTGCGTGTCTCCAGCATAGTATGTCCTGTGCCTGCTCCACGCACGAAGCTTCCAGTGATAATCCATGGCCCGAAGCCTCCAGTGGTGATCCATGGCCCGAAGCCTCCAGTGGTGATCCATGGCCCGAAGCCTCCAGTGATGATCCATAACACAAAGCCTCCAGTGATGATCCATGTCACGAAGCCTCCAGTGATGATTCATGGCACGAAGCCTCCAGTGACGATCCATGGCCCGAAGTCTCCAGTGATGATCCATGGCCCGGATCCTGCAGTGATGATCCATGGCACGAAGCCTGCAGTGATGATCCATGGCACGAAGCCTCCAGGGATGATCCGCAGTCAAGAGTCTCCAGCGACGGTCTGCAGTCCAGAGTCTCCAGCGACGGTCTGCAGTCCAGAGTCTCCAGCGACGGTCCCCAGTCCGGAGCCTCCAGCGAGGGCTCCCAGGCCGGAGCTTCCGGCGACGATTGGTGGTTTGGTTCCTCCAGCAGTGTTCTACGGTCCGGAGTCCGCGACAACGATCTACGGTCCAGAGTCCCCGGCGACAATTCCCGCACCAGAGGCGCTACCGAAGTGGGGGGAGGCTCAAGCGGAGCGGGATCTGCGTCCCGCACCGGAGCCTCCACCGAGATGAGACGCCCACCCGGACCCTCCCCTGTAGGTTCAGGTTTGCGGCCGGAGTCCGCACCTTTGGGGGGGGGGGGGGGGGGGGGTACTGTCACGCCCTGACCTTAGAGAGACTTTTTTATTCCCTATTTGGTTAGGTCAGGGTGTGACTTGGGTGGGAAAATCTATGTTTCTATTTCTTTGTTGGCCTAGTGTGGTTCCCAATCAGAGGCAGCTGTTTATTGTTGTCTCTGATTGGGGATCATACTTAGGCAGCCCTTTTTCCCACCTTCAGTTGTGGGATCTTGTATATATATATATATACATATATATATATATGTATATATGCATATAGCTTTACGTTCGTTTTTGTATTTTGTTGTTTTTCGGTGTCATTTTTAATAAAGAAAAATGTACGCCTACCACGCTGCACCTTGGTCTCATTCCAACAACGGCCGTAACATGTATGCTGATGATTCAACCATATACAGTACATGTCACCAACCACAGCTAATGAAGTCACTGAAACCCTTAACAAGGAGTTGCAGTCAGTTTTGGAATGGGTGGCCAGTAATAAACTGGTCCTGAACATCTGTAAAGAGCATTGTATTTGGTACAAATCATTCCCTAAATTCTAGACCTCAGCTGAATCTAGTAATGAATGGTGTGGCTGTTGAACAAGTTGAGGAGAATAAATTACTTGGGTGTTAACTTAGATTGTAAACTGTCATGGTTAAAACATACAGTGCCTTGCAAAAGTATTTACCCCCTTGGCATTTTTCCTATTTTGTTGCATTACAACCTGTAATTTAAATGGAATAAAATTGTCCAAATTGGTGAAGTGAAATGAAAAAAAATGTATGTTTCGAAAAAATTAAAAAAAAATAAAAACAGAAAAGTGGTGTGTGCATATGTATCCACCCCCTTTGCTATGAAGCCACTAAATAAGATCCACCAATTGCAACCAATTACCTTCAGAAGTCACATAATTAGGTAAATAATTCCACCAGTGTGCTATCTAAGTGACACATGATCTGTCACATGATCTCAGTATATATACACCTGTTCTGAAAGGCCCCAGAGTCTGCAACACCACAAAGCAAGGGGCACCACCAAGCAAGCGGCACTATGAAGACCAAGGAGCTCTCCAAACAGGTCAGGGACAAAGTTGTGGAGAAGTACAGATCAGGGTTGGGTTACAAAAAAATATCAGAAACTTTGAACATCCCATGGCTCTAAATACAGGGAAATTCTTAAGGGAAACCTAGATATTTGAGACTGGGACGGAGGTTCACCTTCCAGCAGGACAATGACCCTAAGCATACTGCTAAAGCAACACTCGAGTGGTTTAAGGGGAAACATTTAAATGTCTTTGGAATGGCCTAGTCAAAGCCCAGACCTCAATCCAATTGAGAATCTGTGGTAGGACTTAAAGATTGCTGTACACCAGTGGAACCCATCCAACTTGAAGGAGCTGGAGCAGCTTTGCCTTGAAGAATGGGCAAAAATCCCAGTGGCTAGATGTGCCAAGCTTATAGAGACATACCCCAAGAGACTTGCAGCTGTAATTGCTGCAAAAGGTAGCTCTACAAAGTATTGACTTTGGGGCGGTGAATAGTTATGCACAGTAAAGTTTTTTGTTTTTTTTGTCTTATTTCTTGTTTGTTTCACAAGTAAAGTCTTTTGGATCTTCAAAGTGTTGGGCTTGTTGTGTAAATCAAATTATACAAATCTCCCCCCCAAAAATCTATTTTAATTCCAGGTTGTAAGGCAACAAAATAGGAAAAATGCCAAGGGGGGTGAATGATTCACTTCCGGGTTGGAGCGAGTAGTCGCATTCCGCATTCCGCTTCGCTCCACAGGTAGTATTACCATTTCATTTTCATTTTCATTACAGTACAACGGTTTGATTTGTTTGATCTTAGCTAGCTACATAGCCGTCTTTGTATCAAAGATAATTGTGTAGTTATTGAGGTTCGCTAGCCAGCTATTTTCGTCCTAACGTAACGTAACGTAGTCAACACTGCTAGCTAGCCAGCTAGCCACCGAATAGCAGCACTGTAGAAACGATTACATTACAACGGAACGACTTGATTAGTGTAGTGTTAGCTAGCTACACAGTTGTCTTTGCTATCTTTGATTTGTTTGATCTCTACATAGCCGTCTTTGTATCAAAGATAATTGTGTAGTTATTGAGGTTCGCTAGCCAGCTATTTTCGTCCTAACGTAACGTAACGTAGTCAACACTGCTAGCTAGCCAGCTAGCCACCGAATAGCAGCACTGTAGAAACGATTACATTACAACGGAACGACTTGATTGCGTAGTGTTAGCTAGCTACATAGTTGTCTTTGCTGTCCTTGTATCCAAGATAATTGTGTAGTTTAGAGAAATTTAGAGAAATTGTCGAGGTTACCTAGCCAGCTACACTTTCAAACAAAGTCAACAACGCAGCCACTGCTAGCCAGCCTACTTCACCAGCCAGCAGTACTATATCATTTTAGTCAATAAGATTTTTTTATTTTTTTTGCAACGTAAGCTTAACTTTCTGAACATTCGAGACGTGTAGTCCACTTGTCATTCTAATCTCCTTTGCATTAGCGTAGCCTCTTCTGTAGCCTGTCAACTATGTGTCTGTCTATCCCTCTTCTCTCCTCTCTGCACAGACCATACAAACGCTTCACACCGCGTGGCCGCCGCTACTCTAACCTGGTGGTCCCAGCGCGCACGACCCACGTGGAGTTCCAGGTCTCCGGCAGCCTCTGGAACTGCCGATCTGCGGCCAACAAGGCAGAGTTCATCTCAGCCTATGCGTCCCTCCAGTCCCTCGACTTCTTGGCACTGACGGAAACATGGATTACCACTGATAACACTGCTACTCCTACTGCTCTCTCCTCGTCTGCCCACGTGTTCTCGCACACCCCGAGAGCTTCTGGTCAGCGGGGTGGTGGCACTGGGATCCTCATCTCTCCCAAGTGGACATTCTCTCTTTCTCCCCTGACCCATCTGTCTATCGCCTCCTTTGAATTCCATGCTGTCACAGTTACCAGCCCTTTCAAGCTTAACATCCTTATCATTTATCGCCCTCCAGGTTCCCTTGGAGAGTTCATCGATGAGCTTGACGCCCTGATAAGTTCCTTTCCTGAGGATGGCTCACCTCTCACAGTTCTGGGTGACTTTAACCTCCCCACGTCTACCTTTGACTCATTCCTCTCTGCCTCCTTCTTTCCACTCCTCTCCTCTTTTGACCTCACCCTCTCACCTTCCCCCCCTACTCACAAGGCAGGCAATACGCTTGACCTCATCTTTACTAGATGCTGTTCTTCCACTAATCTCACTGCAACTCCCCTCCAAGTCTCCGACCACTACCTTGTATCCTTTTCCCTCTCGCTCTCATCCAACACTTCCCACACTGCCCCTACTCGGATGGTATCGCGCCGTCCCAACCTTCGCTCTCTCTCCCCCGCTACTCTCTCCTCTTCCATCCTATCATCTCTTCCCTCTGCTCAAACCTTCTCCAACCTATCTCCTGATTCTGCCTCCTCAACCCTCCTCTCCTCCCTTTCTGCATCCTTTGACTCTCTATGTCCCCTATCCTCCAGGCCGGCTCGGTCCTCCCCTCCTGCTCCGTGGCTCGACGACTCACTGCGAGCTCACAGAACAGGGCTCCGGGCAGCCGAGCGGAAATGGAGGAAAACTCGCCTCCCTGCGGACCTGGCATCCTTTCACTCCCTCCTCTCTACATTCTCCTCTTCCGTCTCTGCTGCTAAAGCCACTTTCTACCACTCTAAATTCCAAGCATCTGCCTCTAACCCTAGGAAGCTCTTTGCCACCTTCTCCTCCCTCCTGAATCCTCCTCCCCCTCCTCCTCCCTCTCTGCAGATGACTTCGTCAACCATTTTGAAAAGAAGGTCGACGACATCCGATCCTCGTTTGCTAAGTCAAACGACACCGCTGGTTCTGCTCACACTGCCCTACCCTGTGCTTTGACCTCTTTCTCCCCTCTCTCTCCAGATGAAATCTCGCGTCTTGTGACGGCCGGCCGCCCAACAACCTGCCCGCTTGACCCTATCCCCTCCTCTCTTCTCCAGACCATTTCCGGAGACCTTCTCCCTTACCTCACCTCGCTCATCAACTCATCCTTGACCGCTGGCTACGTCCCTTCCGTCTTCAAGAGAGCGAGAGTTGCACCCCTTCTGAAAAAACCTACACTCGATCCCTCCGATGTCAACAACTACAGACCAGTATCCCTTCTTTCTTTTCTCTCCAACTCTTGAACGTGCCGTCCTTGGCCAGCTCTCCTGCTATCTCTCTCAGAATGACCTTCTTGATCCAAATCAGTCAGGTTTCAAGACTAGTCATTCAACTGAGACTGCTCTTCTCTGTGTCACGGAGGCGCTCCGCACTGCTAAAGCTAACTCTCTCTCCTCTGCTCTCATCCTTCTAGACCTATCGGCTGCCTTTGATACTGTGAACCATCAGATCCTCCTCTCCATCCTCTCCGAGCTGGGCATCTCCGGCGCGGCCCACGCTTGGATTGCGTCCTACCTGACAGGTCGCTCCTACCAGGTGGCGTGGCGAGAATCTGTCTCCGCACCACGTGCTCTCACCACTGGTGTCCCCCAGGGCTCTGTTCTAGGCCCTCTCCTATTCTCGCTATACACCAAGTCACTTGGCTCTGTCATATCCTCACATGGTCTCTCCTATCATTGCTATGCAGACGACACACAATTAATCTTCTCCTTTCCCCCCTCTGATAACCAGGTGGCGAATCGCATCTCTGCATGTCTGGCAGACATATCAGTGTGGATGACGGATCACCACCTCAAGCTGAACCTCGGCAAGACGGAGCTGCTCTTCCTCCCGGGGAAGGACTGCCCGTTACATGATCTCGCCATCACGGTTGACAACTCCATTGTGTCCTCCTCCCAGAGTGCTAAGAACCTTGGCGTGATCCTGGACAACACCCTGTCGTTCTCAACTCACATCAAGGCGGTGACCCGTTCCTGTAGGTTCATGCTCTACAACATTCGCAGAGTACGACCCTGCCTCACACAGGAAGCGGCGCAGGTCCTAATCCAGGCACTTGTCATCTCCCGTCTGGATTACTGCAACTCGCTGTTGGCTGGGCTCCCTGCCTGTGCTATTAAACCCCTACAACTCATCCAGAACGCCGCAGCCCGTCTGGTGTTCAACCTTCCCAAGTTCTCTCACGTCACCCCGCTCCTCCGCTCTCTCCACTGGCTTCCAGTTGAAGCTCGCATCCGCTACAAGACCATGGTGCTTGCCTACGGAGCTGTGAGGGGAACGGCACCTCCGTACCTCCAGGCTCTGATCAGGCCCTACACCCAAACAAGGGCACTGCGTTCATCCACCTCTGGCCTGCTCGCCTCCCTACCTCTGAGGAAGTACAGTTCCCGCTCAGCCCAGTCAAAACTGTTCGCTGCTCTGGCACCCCAATGGTGGAACAAACTCCCTCACGACGCCAGGTCAGCGGAGTCAATCACCACCTTCCGGAGACACCTGAAACCCCACCTCTTTAAGGAATACCTAGGATAGGATAAAGTAATCCTTCTAACCCCCCCCTCCCCCTTAAAAGAGTTAGATGCACTATTGTAAAGTGGTTGTTCCACTGGATATCATAAGGTGAATGCACCAATTTGTAAGTCGCTCTGGATAAGAGCGTCTGCTAAATGACTTAAATGTAAATGTAAATGTAAAATACTTTCGCAAGCCACTGTATAGATTCAATGGTTGTAAAGATGGGGAGAGATCTGTCTGTAATAAAGAGACACCACACTCCAAAAGCAAGTCCTGCAGGCTCTAGTTTGGGCTTATCTTTATAATTGTCCAGTCATGTGGTCCAGTGCTGCAAAGAAAGACCTAGTTAAGCTGCAGCTGGTCCAGAACAGAGCACGTCTTGCTCTTCATTGTAATCAAAGGGTTGATATAAATACTATGCATGCCAGTCTCTCTTGGCTGAGAGTTGAGGAGAGAATGACTGCATTACTTCTTCTATTCATAAGAAACAATCTGACAATTCCAAAATGTTTGCATAGTCAACTTACACACAGCTCTGACACACACTTATACCACCAGACATGCCACCAGGGGTCTTTTCACAGTCCCCAAATCCAGAACAAATTCAAGAAAGTGTACAGTATTATATAGAGCCATTATTGCATGGGACTTCCTTCCATCCATATTGCTCAAATGAACAGCAAACCTGGTTTCAAAAAACACATAAAGCAACACATCACCCCTATTTGACCTAGATATGTTGTGTGTATGTTGTAATATGTAGGCTATGTAGTTCTGTCCTTTAGCTGTTCCTGTCTATTAAAGTTCTGCATGATGTCATGTGTCATGTTTTGTGGGGATCCCAGGAAGAGTAGCTGCTGCTTTCGCAACAACTAATGGGGATCCTAATAAAATACCAATAACCAACTTTTACATTTTATTAGTCGTATGTATGGGATACGCAGGGTGTACACCGTCCAACGAAATGCTTACTTGCAGGTTCCTTCTGGACAATGCAACAACAATAATAAATAATCAAATATAACAATACCGACATAAAGTAAATGGCTCAGTAGAAGAGAAAAATACATTTTATCATAAGTATAATTCAGGAATAATAATAATAATAATAACAATAATAATAATTGGCATATGGACTGGACAGTGCTCTCTCTCTCTCACAGGAAAAACAGACATTCGTTGGGAGGGAGAGTACAGGATGTTATATTGTCATCCACCAACAATCCTACTCTGTCTGGCTTCTAAAGATCACGTTGGATTTGAAAGGTCTAGGCTAGGGAGTAGACCAGGCAAACTTTTTAATCAAACAATATTTATTTCCAAGAACTGGAATGCCGGGAGTGTCGAGCTGAGCAACATAAGGTGCATTATATTAACCAATAAACCTTATACTATAGTCATATTATTAGCAGCTAATGTCCATGTAGGTAGGCCTACCGTGTGATGTCTACGTAGTATAATTCACATGCATTGTATTACCATTGACTTGCTGTGTAAACACTGCTAGTGGAAACATATTTGTCCTCACAAGACCCAGGCTTAATACAGCCTGAGGGAATAAGGAGTGACGCCTAGATCTAGATAGATGAACATTATACATGAGTTGCAAACTCTGTTGCCAATCCACACACACACACACACACACACACACACACACACATGGATCCACCTTTGTAATCCGTCAATGCATCATCATGCACAGTGATTCGATAAACATTTTTTATTATTATTTAACTAGGCACGTCAGTTAAGAACAAATTCTTATTTACAATGACGGCCTACACCGGCCGAACCCGGACGACGTGATACAGCCTGGATTCGAACCAGGGTGTCTGTAGTGACGCCTCTAGCACTGAGATGCAGAGCATTAGAACGCTGTGCCACTCGGGAGCTCCACACTACTGTGTAAAAACCAAAAGGAAAAAGTTGCAAGAAAAACACTGTTGTCCTTACTACCGTGTAATAACTTGTGTACAATATACAATAGTTTACATATTACACTGTACTTACATGGTAATAACTATGGTATTACAAAGGTATTACAACATGGTGCTACTTAATGAACCTGTAGGGCCCAGACACCATCAACATGGTGGCACTCAGGAACCTGTAGGGCCCAGACACCATCAACACAACATGGTGCCACTCAGGAACCTGTAGGGCCCAGACACCATCAACATGGTGCTACTCAGGAACCTGTAGGGCCCAGACACCATCAACATCGTGCCACTCAGGAACCTGTAGGGCCCAGACACCATCAACATGGTGCCACTCAGGAACATGTAGGGCCCATACACCATCAACATGGTGCTACTTAAGGAACCTGTAGGGCCCAGACACCATCAACATGGTGCCACTCAGGAACATGTAGGGCCCATACACCATCAACATGGTGCTACTTAAGGAACCTGTAGGGCCCAGATACCATCAACATGGTGGCACTCAGGAACCTGTAGGGCCCAGACACCATCAACACAACATGGTGCCACTCAGGAACCTGTAGGGCCCAGACACCATCAACATGGTGCTACTCAGGAACCTGTAGGGCCCAGACACCATCAACATGGTGCCACTCAGGAACCTGTAGGGCCCAGACACCATCAACATGGTGTTACTTAAGGAACCTGTAGGGCCCAGACACCATCAACATCGTGCCACTCAGGAACCTGTAGGGCCCAGACACCATCAACATGGTGTTACTTAAGGAACCTGTAGGGCCCAGACACCATCAACATGGTGGCACTCAGGAACATGTAGGGCCCATACACCATCAACATGGTGCCAGTCAGGAACCTGTAGGGCCCAGACACCATCAACACAACATGGTGCCACTCAGGAACCTGTAGGGCCCAGACACCATCAACATGGTGCCACTCAGGAACATGTAGGGCCCATACACCATCAACATGGTGCTACTTAAGGAACCTGTAGGGCCCAGATACCATCAACATGGTGGCACTCAGGAACCTGTAGGGCCCAGACACCATCAACATGGTGCCAGTCAGGAACCTGTAGGGCCCATACACCATCAACATGGTGCCAGTCAGGAACCTGTAGGGCCCAGACACCATCAACATGGTGCCAGTCAGGAACCTGTAGGGCCCAGACACCATCAACATGGTGCCAGTCAGGAACCTGTAGGGCCCAGACACCATCAACACAACATGGTGCCACTCAGGAACCTGTAGGGCCCAGACACCATCAACATGGTGGCACTCAGGAACCTGTAGGGCCCAGACACCATCAACATGGTGCTACTCAGGAACCTGTAGGGCCCAGACACCATCAACATGGTGCCAGTCAGGAACCTGTAGGGCCCAGACACCATCAACATGGTGCCACTCAGGAACCTGTAGGGCCCAGACACCATCAACATGGTGCCAGTCAGGAACATGTAGGGCCCAGATACCATCAACATGGTGCCACTCAGGAACCTGTAGGGCCCAGACACCATCAACATGGTGCTACTTAAGGAACCTGTAGGGCCCAGACACCATCAACACAACATGGTGCCACTCAGGAACCTGTAGGGCCCAGACACCATCAACACAACATGGTGCCACTCAGGAACCTATAGGGCCCAGACACCATCAACATGGTGCCACTCAGGAACCTGTAGGGCCCAGACACCATCAACATGGTGCTACTTAAGGAACCTGTAGGGCCCAGACACCATCAACATGGTGCCACTCAGGAACATGTAGGGCCCAGACACCATCAACATGGTGCCACTCAGGAACCTGTAGGGCCCAGACACCATCAACATGGTGCTACTCAGGAACCTGTAGGGCCCAGACACCATCAACATGGTGCCACTCAGGAACCTGTAGGGCCCAGACACCATCAACATGGTGCTACTCAGGAACCTGTAGGGCCCAGACACCATCAACATGGTGCCACTCAGGAACCTGTAGGGCCCAGACACCATCAACATGGTGCTACTCAGGAACCTGTAGGGCCCATACACCATCAACATGGTGCCACTCAGGAACATGTAGGGCCCAGACACCATCAACATGGTGCTACTTAAGGAACCTGTAGGGCCCAGACACCATCAACATGGTGCCAGTCAGGAACCTGTAGGGCCCAGACACCATCAACATGGTGCCACTCAGGAACCTGTAGGGCCCAGACACCATCAACATGGTGCCACTCAGGAACCTGTAGGGCCCAGACACCATCAACATGGTGCTACTTAAGGAACCTGTAGGGCCCAGACACCATCAACATGGTGCCAGTCAGGAACCTGTAGGGCCCAGATACCATCAACATGGTGGCACTCAGGAACCTGTAGGGCCCAGACACCATCAACACAACATGGTGCCACTCAGGAACCTGTAGGGCCCAGACATCATCAACATGGTGCTACTCAGGAACCTGTAGGGCCCAGACACCATCAACATGGTGCCAGTCAGGAACCTGTAGGGCCCAGACACCATCAACATGGTGCCAGTCAGGAACCTGTGATAAAGTGGTGGCTTTGTCTTTGTGCACCAGAATGCCCTTTTCATTCCATTGACCATGTGCACTACACAGCACCACCTTTTCCCTATGTAGTTGCACTACTTTTGAACAGAGGTCTATGGGTCCTGTTTAAAAGGTGTATAAAGAATAGGGTGTCATTTGGGATACAGCCATGTGTAGTACAGAAGTATTCCTATGTGGGCTTTTCCCATTACTTCCGTACAGGGCTAAATATACTACAGGCTGGCCATCGGTGTCACTGAACACAATACAGTCACCAGTCTATATAAATACCAATGAGAAGCAGTTTCCCCTGCACTGTTATGAGATCGGAGTTTAAGATTATAGGTGATATATATGCCACTTAGCAGAGGCCTTTATCCAAAACAATTTACAGTATGAAACAAGTATAAAAATGTATTCACTCACTACTGTAAATGACTCACTACTGTAAGTCTCTCTGGATAAGAGAGTCTGCTAAATGACTCACTACTGTAAGTCTCTCTGGATAAGAGGGTCTGCTAAATGACTCACTACTGTAAGTCTCTCTGGATCAGAGTCTGCTAAATGACTCACTACTGTAAGTCTCTCTGGATAAGAGGGTCTGCTAAATGACTCACTACTGTAAGTCTCTCTGGATCAGAGAGTCTGCTAAATGACTCACTACTGTAAGTCTCTCTGGATAAGAGGGTCTGCTAAATGTTTCACTACTGTAAGTCTCTCTGGATAAGAGAGTCTGCTAAATGACTCACTACTCTAAGTCTCTCTGGATAAGAGAGTCTGCTAAATGACTCACTACTGTAAGTCTCTCTGGATAAGAGAGTCTGCTAAATGACTCACTACTGTAAGTCTCTCTGGATAAGAGGGTCTGCTAAATGACTCACTACTGTAAGTCTCTCTGGATCAGAGAGTCTGCTAAATGACTCACTACTCTAAGTCTCTCTGGATAAGAGAGTCTGCTAAATGACTCACTACTGTAAGTCTCTCTGGATCAGAGAGTCTGCTAAATGACTCACTACTGTAAGTCTCTCTGGATAAGAGAGTCTGCTAAATGACTCACTACTGTAGTGGCTCTGGATCAGAGAGTCTGCTAAATGACTCACTACTGTAAGTCTCTCTGGATCAGAGAGTCTGCTAAATGACTCACTACTGTAGTGGCTCTGGATAAGAAAGTCTGCTAAATGACTCACTACTGTAAGTCTCTCTGGATAAGAGGGTCTGCTAAATGACTCACTACTGTAGTGGCTCTGGATCAGAGAGTCTGCTAAATGACTCACTACTGTAAGTCTCTCTGGATAAGAGTCTGCTAAATGACTCACTACTGCAAGTCTCTCTGGATAAGAGGGTCTGCTAAGTGACTCACTACTGTAAGTCTCTCTGGATAAGAGAGTCTGCTAAATGACTCATTACTGTAGTGGCTCTCTGGATAAGAGGGTCTGCTAAATGACTCACTACTGTAAGTCTCTCTGGATAAGAGAGTCTGCTAAATGACTCATTACTGTAGTGGCTCTGGATAAGAGAGTCTGCTAAATGACTCACTACTGTAAGTCTCTCTGGATAAGAGGGTCTGCTAAACTACTCACTACTGTAAGTCTCTCTGGATAAGAGAGTCTGATAAATGACTCACTACTGTAAGTCTCTCTGGATCAGAGAGTCTGCTAAATGACTCACTACTGTAGTGGCTCTGGATAAGAGAGTCTGCTAAATGACTCACTACTGTAAGTCTCTCTGGATAAGAGGGTCTGCTAAATGACTCACTACTGTAAGTCTCTCTGCATGAGAGAGTCTGCTAAATGACTCACTACTGTAAGTCTCTCTGGATGAGAGAGTCTGCTAAATGACTCACTACTGTAAGTCTCTCTGGATAAGAGGGTCTGCTAAATGACTCACTACTGTAAGTCTCTCTGCATGAGAGAGTCTGCTAAATGACTCACTACTGTAAGTCTCTCTGGATGAGAGAGTCTGCTAAATGACTCACTACTGCAAGTCTCTCTGGATAAGAGGGTCTGCTAAGTGACTCACTACTGTAAGTCTCTCTGGATAAGAGAGTCTGCTAAATGACTCATTACTGTAGTGGCTCTCTGGATAAGAGGGTCTGCTAAATGACTCACTACTGTAAGTCTCTCTGGATAAGAGAGTCTGCTAAATGACTCATTACTGTAGTGGCTCTGGATAAGAGAGTCTGCTAAATGACTCACTACTGTAAGTCTCTCTGGATAAGAGTCTGCTAAATGACTCACTACTGTAAGTCTCTCTGGATAAGAGGGTCTGCTAAATGACTCACTACTGTAAGTCTCTCTGGATAAGAGTCTGCTAAATGACTCACTACTGTAGTGGCTCTGGATAAGAGAGTCTGCTAAATGACTCACTACTGTAAGTCTCTCTGGATCAGAGAGTCTGCTAAATGACTCACTACTGTAGTGGCTCTGGATAAGAGAGTCTGCTAAATGACTCACTACTGTAAGTCTCTCTGGATAAGAGAGTCTGCTAAATGACTCACTACTGTAAGTGTCTCTGGATAAGAGTCTGCTAAATGACTCACTACTGTAAGTCTCTCTGGATAAGAGCGTCTGCTAAATGACTCACTACTGTAAGTCTCTCTGGATAAGAGTCTGCTAAATGACTCACTACTTTAAGTCTCTCTGGATCAGAGGGTCTGCTAAATGACTCACTACTTTAAGTCTCTCTGGATCAGAGGGTCTGCTAAATGACTCACTACTGTAAGTCTCTCTGGATAAGAGTCTGCTAAATGACTCACTACTGTAAGTCTCTCTGGATAAGAGGGTCTGCTAAATGACTCACTACTGTAAGTCTCTCTGGATAAGAGTCTGCTAAATGACTCACTACTGTAGTGGCTCTGGATAAGAGAGTCTGCTAAATGACTCACTACTGTAAGTCTCTCTGGATCAGAGAGTCTGCTAAATGACTCACTACTGTAGTGGCTCTGGATAAGAGAGTCTGCTAAATGACTCACTACTGTAAGTCTCTCTGGATAAGAGAGTCTGCTAAATGACTCACTACTGTAAGTGTCTCTGGATAAGAGTCTGCTAAATGACTCACTACTGTAAGTCTCTCTGGATAAGAGCGTCTGCTAAATGACTCACTACTGTAAGTCTCTCTGGATAAGAGTCTGCTAAATGACTCACTACTGTAGTGGCTCTGGATAAGAGAGTCTGCTAAATGACTCACTACTGTAAGTCTCTCTGGATAAGAGAGTCTGCTAAATGACTCACTACTGTAGTGGCTCTGGATAAGAGAGTCTGCTAAATGACTCACTACTGTAAGTCTCTCTGGATAAGAGTCTGCTAAATGACTCACTACTTTAAGTCTCTCTGGATAAGAGCGTCTGCTAAATGACTCACTACTGTCAGTCTCTCTGGATGAGAGAGTCTGTTAAATGACTCACTACTTTAAGTCTCTCTGGATAAGAACGTCTGCTAAATGACTCAAATGTCAATGTAAAATGTACAGTAAGGGCGAAATGGTCATAGGTATTTAGTGTGTGTACGTGTGATCCCTAAGGGAATTGAACCCATGACCTTGGCGTTGCTAACGCCATGCGTTAGGCCTAGATGAACACACTGATAATGGATGGCGGCAGGACAAGCGTGGAAAGTAAAGCTTGATTAGCATTCAGACAATGTACCGATAATACATCACAGAGACAGAGAGCGGTAATGTAGGGTGGGGGGGGGGGGGGGGGTTGCATCAAGTTATGACAATCCAATAGAATGGACATGGACGGGTCTTCTGAAAAGCTGGACCCATACTGCAGCATAAAACCAAGAGGGTGTAGGCCTACTGTATACAAGGAAAAAGCTGGACCCATACTGCATTATAAAACCAAGAGGATGTAGGCCTACTGTATACAAGGAAAAAGCTGGACCCATACTGCAGCATGAAACCAAGAGGATGTAGGCCTACTGTATACAAGGAAAAAGCTGGACCCATACTGCAGCATAAAACCAAGAGGATGTAGGCCTACTGTATACAAGGAAAAAGCTGGACCCATACTGCAGCATAAAACCAAGAGGATGTAGGCCTACTGTATACAAGGAAAAAGCTGGACCCATACTGCAGCATAAAACCAAGATGATGTAGGCCTACTGTATACAAGGAAAAAGCTGGACCCATACTGCAGCATAAAACCAAGAGGATGTAGGGCTACTGTATACAAGGAAAAAGCAAAACTAGCTACAACCCACAATTGTATTTATTATTTTAAACCTTTATTTAACTAGGCAAGTCAGTTAAAGAACAAATTCTAATAAGTAGCAATCTACTAAAACTACTCAAATCAAATCCAATTTTATTGGTCACATACACATGGTTAGCAGATGTTAATGTGACCGTAGCGAAATGCTTGTGCTTCTAGTTCCGACCGTGCAGTAATATCTAACAAGTAATCTAACCTAACATTTTCACAACAACTAGCATAAACACACAAGTGTAAAGGAATGAATAAGAATATGTACTTAAAAATATATGAATGAGTGATGGTACAGAACGGCATAGGCAAGATGCAGTGGATGGTATAGAGTACAGTATATACATATGAGATGAGTAATGTAGGGTATGTAAACATTATATAAAGTGGCATTGTTTAAAGTGGCTAGTGATACATTACATCAAGATGGCAAGATGCAGTAGATGGTATAGCGTACAGTATATACATATGAGATGAGTAATGTAGGGTATGTAAACATATAAAAGTGGCATTGTTTAATCATTAGGCCTACTAGTGATACATTCCTTTGCCCAGCTCTCATGGCACAGCACTGCTCAATGCTTCTCAATAACAATGGCACAGTACGCAAATAGACTCTACGCTAGTCCTGGAAAGAAAAGAAAGTTTGATTACTGTACCTACAGTGGAGGAACAGCCCCATAGTAGGTGAACAAATACCAAGTTTATAATAGAACATGGTGAGGTGTGGCATATCCTTTCACTCAAACAAATGGACAAATAAAAATAAAAAAACAGAATTGTAAAATGAGTTGATTGATGAGGCTGGATCGAGCAACTAATCTAAATGGGATACTGTCTGTAGATAAAAGTTAATAAGAGTAACTGTTATGATAAAACAAAAAATGGTCTGCCTGGAAAAGCAAACACAAAACACCACGCACCTGTTGATAAGCAAGGCTATACGAGGAGAAGCCCTTGGAGACGTCATTGAAATTCAATTTGGAAACATAATAGCCTACCACTTACTATGCACACAGGCAAAAATACCTTACTATGCACACAGGCAACATACCTTACTATGCACACAAGCAAAAATACCTTACACACACAGGCAAACATGCCTTACTATGCACACAGGCAACATACCTTACTATGCACACAGGCAACATACCTTACTATGCACACAGGCAACATACCTTACTATGCACACAGGCAACATACCTTACTATGCACACAAGCAAAAATACCTTACACACACAGGCAAACATGCCTTACTATGCACACAGGCAACATACCTTACTATGCACACAGGCAACATACCTTACTATGCACACAGGCAACATACCTTACTATGCACACAGGCAAACATGCCTTATAATGCACACAGGCAAACATACCTTACTATGCACACAGGCAAACATGCCTTACTATGCACACAGGCAAACATGCCTTACTATGCACACAGGCAACATACCTTACTATGCACACAGGCAAACATGCCTTACTATGCACACAGGCAAACATACCTTACTATGCACACAGGCAAACATGCCTTACTATGCACACAGGCAAACATACCTTACTATGCACACAGGCAAACATGCCTTACTATGCACACAGGCAAACATACCTTACACACACAGGCAAACATACCTTACTATGCACACAGGCAAACATACCTTACTATGCACACAGGCAAACATACCTTACTATGCACACAGGCAAACATACCTTACTATGCACACAGGCAAACATGCCTTACTATGCACACAGGCAAACATGCCTTACTATGCACACAGGCAACATACCTTACTATGCACACAGGCAAACATGCCTTACTATGCACACAGGCAAACATACCTTACTATGCACACAGGCAAACATACCTTACACACACAGGCAAACATACCTTACTACGCACACAGGCAACATACCTTACACACACAGGCAAACATACCTTACACACACACATGCATGAAACTGGATGGAAGGGCTTTGCGTGTAGCCAGAGGACTCCACAAAAAGACTGTTATATTGATTGATATCCATAATGAAGTTAAGAGACCTCATAGGTAGAGGTCGACCGATTAATCGGAATGGACGATTAATTAGGGTCGATTTCAAGTTTTCATAACAATCGGAAATCTGTATTTTTGGATGCCGATTTAGCCATTTTTTAAAATTATTTTTTTTATTTTTTTTAAATGTACACCTTTATTTAACTAGGCAAGTCAGTTAAGAACAAATTCTTATTTTCAATGACGGCCTAGGAACGGTGGGTTAACTGCCTTGTTCAGGGGCAGAACGACAGATTTTTACCTTGTCAGCTCGGGGATTCAATCTTGCAACCTTAAGGTTAACTAGTCCAACGCTCTAACCACCTGCCTCACGAGGAGCCCGCCTGTTACGCGAATGCAGTAAGGAGCCAAGGTAAGTTACTAGCTAGCATTAAACTTATCTTATAAAAAACAATCAATCAATCATAATCACTAGTTAACTACACATGGTTGATGATATTACTAGTTTATCCAGCGTGTCCTGCGTTGCATATAATCGATGCGGTGCGTATTCGCGAGAAAGGACTGTCGTTGCTCCAACGTGTACCTAACCATAAACATCAATGTCTTTCTTAAAATCAATACACAGAAGTATATATTTTTAAACCTGCATATTTAGCTAAAAGAAATCCCGGTTAGCAGGCAATATTAACCAGGTGAAATTGTGTCACTTCTCTTGCGTTCATTGCACGCAGAGTCAGAGTATATGCAACAGTTTGGGCCGCCTGGCTCATTGCGAACTAATTTGCCAGAATTTTACGTAATTATGACATAACATTGAAGGTTGTGCAATGTAACAGGAATATTTAGACTTATGGATGCCACCCGTTAGATAAATTACGGAACGGTTCCGTATTTCACTGAAAGAATAAACGGAATAAAGTTTCCGTATTCGACCATATTAATGACCTAAGGCTCGCATTTCTGTGTGTTATTATGTTATAATTAAGTCTATGATTTGATAGAGCAGTCTGACTGAGCGATGATAGGCACCAGCAGGCTCGTAAGCATTCATTCAAACAGCACTTTTGTGCGTTTTGCCAGCAGCTCTTCGCAATGCTTCAAGCATTGCGCTGTTTATGACTTCAAGCCTATCAACTCCTGAGATTAGGCTGCTGTAACCGATGTGAAATGGCTAGCTAGTTAGCGGGGTGCGCGCTAATAGCGTTTCAAACGTCACTCGCTCTGAGACTTGGAGTAGTTGTTCCCCTTGCTCTGCATGGGTAACGCTGCTTCGAGGGTGGCTGTTGTCGATGTGTTCCTGGTTCGAGCCCAGGTAGCGGCGAGGAGAGGGATGGAAGCTATACTGTTACACTGGCAATACTAAAGTGCCTATAAGAACATCCAATAGTCAAAGGTATATGACATACAAATCGTATAGAGAGAAATAGTCCTATAATAACTAAAACGTCTTACCTGGGAATATTGAAGACTCATGTTAAAAGGAACCACCAGCTTTCATATGTTCTCATGTTCTGAGCAAGGAACTTAAACGTTAGCTTTCTTACATGGCACATATTGCACTTTTACTTTCTTCTCCAACACTTTGTTTTTGCATTATTTAAACCAAATTGAACATGTTCCATTATTTATTTGAGGCTAAATTGATTTTATTGATGTATTATATTAAGTTAAAATAAGTGTTCATTCAGTATTCTTGTAATTATCATTATTACAAATACATTTTAAAAAGCGTCCGATTAATCGGTATCGGCTTTTTTGGGTCCTCCAATAATCGTTAACGTATCGGCTTTGAAAAATCATAATCGGTCGACCTCTACTCATAGGCACCCTTGACCTTTTCATTTAATTTAAAGGGGGGCGGGGGGGGGGGGATTCGCGTTAGATCCCAATTTGTCGAGTTTATTCTGTTTTGTCGACATTGGAACGTTCAGCGACACATTATCCGTTTCCATCAGGCATGTTGTGAAATGTTCTATCCCACATGTACTTGACTAGCATAAATAGGTTGGATTTGAAACCCGGGTGGTACCCACCTTTCCATTCACTGTTTTTATGCGAGTAAAGTCATACCGAATATAAAAACAAAGCAGGACAGCTGTAATGGAAACAAATATTTTCGTTACAATTGTATAAATTCCGACATAATTTGTTAGTTCGACATAGTGGGCGCTTTTTTGTGTCGGTAAAATTAATTATGAGCAAAATGGCGGTGGATAGAGTACATACAGAGTACATTGTATACATCTGAG
This sequence comes from Salvelinus namaycush, assembly GCF_016432855.1. Lineage (NCBI taxonomy): Eukaryota > Metazoa > Chordata > Actinopteri > Salmoniformes > Salmonidae > Salvelinus > Salvelinus namaycush. The sequence goes on along the minus strand of NW_024058008.1, from coordinate 123,296 downwards.
ATGAGTAATGTAGGATATGTAAACATTATATAAATTGGCATTGTTCCGTTTTCTGTTTGGTCGACATTGGAACGTTCAGCGACACATTATCCGTTTCCATCAGGCATGTTGTGAAATGTTTCGAGAGAGTACAAGTTTTGTGACAAGTTGCGCAAATATTGATATAATAACAATTTTATCGAAGTAAATTTGGAGTCACGCGGTGATATGGTATGTGGTCCTCCCACTACAACTTGGCAAACCATGAAGTCTAATAGGATACATATTAAATAAATGATGATGAATTGCACATGGTCGTGAAAGTATAGGGTGATGAGTTTGACGCTGCTTTCGGATAAATATTGAGGATCAACGCTTGACTGCCGTTTGACAAATTCTAATATTCTCGCTCTTATCCATAATAATCATCGCATCACGTGGACTAGCGCATAATACATTTTACCGACACAAAAATAACGCGCCATGTCGAACGAACAAATTATCTGTTTATAAAATTGTACCGTAACGTCCTGTTTCCATCAGGGCAGTCATGATTTTTCTTTACAGGGTATGAATTTACTCGCATAAAAACTCTGTATGAAAACGTGGTGTTATGAATGATTTGTAGGTTTCACTGCAAATTGACCGCAAGATACCGAAAAAGATACCCAAACAGATACCGAAAAACAGAATATTTTCAAACCTTGATTACATTGGGATACGATCACATATGCCTCTCTGTTGATTGATTTATCGATTTTATTTGTCCGTTGAAAAAAATACATAGGCCTACACACAGTATAAATATGTATTTATGCATGGAAATACTGAATTAAAATACATTTGATATGATTTTCCTGGTGATTTTACATACTTTTAATTTGGGGGCGTCAGAAAACTTGGGGGGCCAAATAAGGGTTGCCTATTGGGGAACCATGCCTTGGTTCCCAACCTTTTCCGGATACTGTACCACCAACTGACCCAGAAGTACCCCCTCGTGTACATTTTAACATTAGGCCTATGGTCTCACGAGTCATCTCAAGCTCCCCCTGTTCATATGCCAAGTACCCCCAGAGGTTCCTAGTACCCCTGGTTGGGAACCACTGCACTGGGAGATGGCCAAATGTCCACTTTAAATTTCTTGTAGTAAATTACAAAGAAAACGAAACTCACCAAGCTGTTCGTCATCCTTCTCGTCCATACCCTGGTTTGTTTATTTCAAACTATCTAAACACACTTAGGCAGGCTATACTACATGAGCAGCACGACGGACTTTCTCTAACGGTGACCCTATTCCAGCCAGTGCACTGTTTAAATGAATCCTCGGTCACATGACATATAAGAAGGAATGCTGAATGCAAACCACGCCCGGGAAAAAAATAGATTTTGTTTTTACAAAACTGGCATATAATTACTTTGCTCTAACATTCGACGCGGTTCATATAAAAAAAAACATTTGCTATCTTCCATAGAGTACATTTTCTGAGTTGAAGAGTTTTGGTTTCTCTATTCTAGCCTCTTCGCAGTGTGCTCTCACGCACGCCGGACGAGCATGTACAGTGTGGTGGTGGGACTGTACTCTACTCTACAGTACTGTACTCTAGATAAGACCGAGGAGAGGCTATATCATCCACAGCCACAGGAGGTCGACACGACACATTGAGCCTCTGGGCCGTTATCAGAACAGTGATTCAGTTTCACACAACGTCAACGGGTAATACATACTTAATGGAATCTTTAACCATAGTTTACACTAGATTATAAACTGGGTGGTTTAAGCCCTGAATGCAGTTGTCTGTGTGGTTTGTCCTTCAGCTGCTCGAAATTAGACAGAATCTCCACAGGGAAATGTTGTTTAGGCCTACCCGACTTTTTAGAGCGCCAATAGGTATATGATCCGGTATACCGAGGTAAAATGTGTTTTATATCGTATATTTGGTTCTCTCGTCAATAACTATTGAACCAGGAATGTAATGTCAATAAAACATGTATATATTCTGAATTAGCGGTGGATGGAGAACAATCAACACCCTTTTTTGTGTGCATAAAAAAATAAAAATCGATCTTTTTTTTTAAACAAACTTTAAAGAAAAGAAGTGTCGATTGTTCTCCAACTTCCCCTGATTCAGAATATAGAATGTTCTAGTAGGCAGGCAGTCTGTCACGTTCCTGACCGGTTTTCTGTTATTTTGTATGTGTTTGACGGTCAGGGCGTGAGTTTGGGTGGGTAGTCTATGTTATGTGTTTCTATGTTGGTTAAAGGGTGACCTGATATGGCTCTCAATTAGAGGCAGGTGGTTTTCATTTCCTCTGATTGAGAGCCATATTAAGGTAGGTGTTTTCACATTGATTGTGGTGGGTGGTTGTCTCCTGTGTCTGTGTTTGTCGCGCCACACGGGACTGTCTTGGTTTGTTTGTTCGTTCGGTTTTGTGTAGTCTGTTTTCCTGTTCGTGCGTTCTTCGTGTTACATGTAAGTTCTTACGTTCAGGTCAGTCTACGTCGTTTGTTGTTTTGTATCTTTTCAAGTGTTCTTCGTGTTTTCGGTTTATTTAATAAATATCATGTCAAATCGCAACGCTGCATTTTGGTTTAATCCCTGCTCCTCCTCTTCGGATGAAGAGGAGGAGGAACGCCGTTACACAGTCAGAAGGCAAAGGATAAGCCTTAGGTGCAGAAACAGGGATTTTATTCACAAAAACAATTGTAGTGATAGACTAGAGGCGAATAATGATGGTGGCAAAAACAATTTATTAAAAATAAAAATAAAAACCTTTCACAGAAATTAACAGGTTCTGAAACTAAAGTCTAACCAATCTGAACAGAAGCTACTGAACCTACCTTTACGCTTGTTTACACTGAGCTGCACTGGGGTCAGAACGCAATTATGGTTACATTAAGACACCGCGGCGCCAGAGCGAGATATGGGTCAGAAAACGTACCTCAATACATGGATGGGGTATGCCACTGTACTCAAAATGTGTGTGTGTGTGTGTGTGTGTGTGTGTGTGTGTGTGTGTGTGTGTGTGTGTGTGTGTGTGGTCATATAAATGGCCAGTTGTTTTCACGGTTTAACCAAGTAAAAGAAAAATCATAGAACACTCAGGTGTGAAACACAGTAAATCAGCTAAGAACTGAGAACAAAAGTTTTGTCATGCCCTGACCTTAGAGATCCTTTTTATGTCTCTATTTTGGTTTTGGTCAGGGCGTGAGTTGGGGTGGGTATTCTATGTTCTATGTTGTGTATTTCTTTGTGTTTTGGCCGGGTGTGGTTCTCAATCAGGGACAGCTGTCTATCGTTGTCTCTGATTGAGAACGATACTTAGGTAGCCCTTTTTCCCACCTGTCTTTGTGGGAAGAAGTTTCTCTCCAATTCCCCATTTTGTATCACAAAGTGTTATGGATCTATACTATAGTTCAGTTGGGGGCAGTAATGGAACACATTGGATGCCAACCGCCGTTAAACTCCACCATGTCAACTGCAATGGGGTAGGGACTGAGGTGATTGGTGAGAGGAAAGATGGCGGAAGTGGACACTGACGTGGAATCTAATGGCAGTAGAGTCAAGAAGAATTGGAAAATTGTCCAAAAGAATGGAAAACACAGCGAAGTAGTGTACAGTGCTGAGAACGTCCCTTCGTTCGTATCTTGTAGGAGTACGGTTTGTTTAATGAGGAGCAGCTGATCGGATTACCAATCTTGAGTGAATCCATTTGATACATCCAAACTGGTGGAAAAAGTGCTGGGTAAAGTGAAGGCTGTAAGGATCACGAGAGACGGCCTTGTTGTGATTTATTTTTTTTGTATTGCTGCGGATCAGAAAGAACGTGTGTTGCGTCTGAGTTAAGAAGTTTGATGTGTCGTGTCTCTTCGAGAACAGGGGGTGATATCTGGCGTCTCATGAGAAGTCGATGTTGAAGAGTGAAAAGTCTTATCTGTTCTTCTGTTTTTTTTATATGGAGTGTCTCCCTACTCAAGTGCAGTTGGGGTATATAAACTACATAGTCAGAACATTTATCCCAAGACCAATGCAGTGTGATCACTGTAAAGCTTTTGGATATGTTTAAAGTGGATAGGCCTTCACTGCAGGCAGCAGGGGTTGCCATTTCACCAGCAGGACCCTGATATTTTAAAGGTTAAGAAGGTGGACTTTGTGGCCTTTATAATATGGTGATTAATGGCACTGCCAAGGTGGAGAGGAGGTCCAGGATAATAGATATCTTTGTGGATGTGGTGGAGCAGTTCCTGGGACTGAAAAATGTATCTGCGGAGGAATTGCATGGAGTAACAACATCTCTACCCCGCTGAACACTGGAACCCCACAAGGGTGCGTTCTCAGCCCTCTCCTGTACTCCCTGTTCACCCACGACTGCATGGCCATGCACGCCTCCAACTCAATCATCAAGTTTGCAGACGACACTACAGTGGTAAGCTTGATTACCAACAACGACGAGACGGCCTACGGGGAGGAGGTGAGGGCCCTCGGAGTGTGGTGTCAGGAAAATAACCTTACACTCTTCGTCAACAAAACAAAGGAGATGATCGTGGACTTCAGGAAACAGCAGAGGGAACAGCCCCCTATCCACATTGATGGGACAGTAGTGGAGAGGGTGGAAAGTTTTAAGTTCCTCGGCGTACACATCACGGACAAACTGAAATGGTCCACCCACACAGACAGCGTGGTGAAGAAGGCGCAGCAGCGCCTCTTCAACCTCAGGAGGCTGAAGAAATTTGGCTTGTCACCAAAAACACTCACAAACTTTTACAGATGCACAATCGAGAGTAACCTGTCGGGCTGTATCACCGCCTGGTACGGCAACTGCTCCGCCCATAACCGTAAGGCTCTCCAGAGGGTAGTGAGGTCTGCACAACGCATCACCGGGGGCAAACTACCTGCCCTCCAGGACACCTACACCAACCGATGTCACAGGAAGGCCAAAAAGATCATCAAGGACAACAACCACCTGAGCCACTGCCTGTTCACCCCACTATCATCCAGAAGGCGAGGTCAGTACAGGTGCATCAAAGCTGGGACTGAGAGACTGAAAAACAGCTTCTATCTCAAGGCCATCAGACTGTTAAACAGCCATCACTAACATTGAGTGGCTGCTGCCAACATACTGACTCAACTCTAGCCACTTAAATAATGGAAAAATGTATGTAATAAATGTATCACCAGCCACTTTAAACAATGCCACTAATGTTTACATACCCTACATTACTCATCTCATATGTATATACTGTACTCTATACCATCAAATCAAATCTATACCATCTACTGCATCTTGCCATCTTGACGTAATACATGTATCACTAGCCACTTTAAACAATGCCACTTTATATAATGTTTACATACCCTACATTACTCATCTCATATGTATATACTATACTCTATACCATCTACTGCATCTTGCCTATGCCGTTCGGCCATCACTTATTCATATATCTTTATGTACATATTCTTTATCCCTTTACACTTGTGTGTATAAGGTTGTTGTTGTGAAATTGTTAGGTTAGATTACTTGTTAGATATTACTGCATGGTCGGAACTAGAAGCACAAGCATTTCACTACACTCGCATTAACATCTGCTAACCATGTGTATGTGACAAATAACATTTTATTTGAGTATTGTCACAAGCCACACCACCGTCTCAGGCCCTAGAGCCTGAGAAGGGACATATGGAGAATTGAAGGAAGGAAGAAGTGGGAGTTTGGTTTTGGTTTCGTCTATGTACAATTTTTATTTGGGTGTATTTAAGTTAGTTTTCGTTTTATGGATTTTCGTTTTACCTTGTTTTTTCACCCCGTCCAGTTGGTGGCGGCAATACACGGGTTGTAGTCTGCCATAAAACCTATAGAAGAAGAAGTTTTGTCACAGATATAACAATGTGCCAGATATTTCACTGGATGTATAAATGTGAAGCATCCGTTTGGCGTTTCTACCCACTACCAAATATGGTAGTGAGAGGAAGCCATGTGGCCAGCAGTGGAAGATGATGGAAGATGGATTTCGGCTGACAATCTGCACATTTTCTAATCGGTGAAACATTTGATCTCAATACAGTTTTTTTTTCCAAAACCTAGTAATCTGTTATGAACAGAGTGGACTACGTTTTGAAGAATTTACCCTTTGCCAAAGTTATAAAAATTCGCGTTGTTTACAAGGAGTGCGAGGGCGAATTGAGTTATTGCACACGCGCACTTCACAGAGTAGGTGTTCCCTAACGGTTATATGCAAATGATGCTAGAACGAGCCAATAGGATCTCGCTAGCTCGTGTTTGGCTCTGCCTACTATGACTCATTTGTTTCCATTGGAAAGGACAGGCTGTGATCTATCTTGGTTTAGTTATTACATTTTTTGCTTAAACGCCACGGAAGAGGAAGAAGAACAGTCTCCACCCTCTTTCCTTCAACTGCCTCTAGGTAGGCATACAAGACCCAACGGTAAGTGAACATGGAAATCTGACAGCATCCTTATAATTGTATCACTCTAATCCATCAAAATCAACGGTATTCATTATATATTCAATCGAACTTTATATATTTTGTCGTTATTGTAGATGTGTGGCTCTTATAAAGATAGGCACATTGGACACTGGAATGTCCGATCAAAAGATGGTTAAAAGTAGCCGCTAGCGTTATTTAACTATACTAGCAGCGACGGTCTACTTTTGCAGATCCATATTTGCCCAAATTATATGCTAGTGTAGTCGGTCTATGGATTTGACTACACGTAACTAGGGGAAAAGTTGGGGAACTAGCCGGTTTCGTTTTCTGAGACCATATGGCTAGTTGTCAACTATAGTGACGTGGCTGTCCCATCGTGTGTAATCACAGCAGCGTGCAGCACATTGTTTTTGTCCTTTCACTGCAAATATCTCTACTGAAGCGGAAACATTGCACATCAAATGAACAAGTCGTTACAAATGATGCTAGCCTACCTAAATGCCTGCTAGCCTAGCTAAATGCCTGCTAGCCTAGCTAAATGCATCGAGATGGCTACATTAGGCTATTTTGCTTTGCTAACCTAATTGACTTATGCTTTATCCTAACCCCACGAAAGAGACACACAATACAGGTTGGAGTTGGGGGGCTGTTACACTAGGGCCTAACCTAACGTGTCAGGTGTATGTACTGGTCTTGACAAGAAGAAAAGCCTTGTCTTGTTTAGGTTTTCTGCAGTGTTCAACCAATCCAGTCAATGTCCAAAAGCTGAAGTCGTGTCACAGGCTCTTTACATTTCCCCTGAATTCCAGAACATCCGGTCGTTGCAGACTCGACAGAAGCTAAGGCTCCCGAGGAGCAGTTATTTGGGGGGGGGGGGGGGGGTGTTAGGTCTCATGCTCAAGGGCACAACGACAGGCAAATGACATCTAGAATTTGATACCAGCAACCCTCTGGTTGCCAGCTCACATCCAGCAAGATTTTTCCTTTCAGACCTGGGATTCAACCTGGCAACCCTCCGGTTACTGACTTGCCTCTAAACGCTAGGCTACCTGATGCCTCAATGAGTAGTAGCTTGTCTCAAACGAGACACTTGGCTAACCCCCCCTGTGGGTAGCTAATAAAATATATATTTTTCAATCCGATGGTGAAATGGACTGCTTCCTCCAGGGTACTGCTAACAGACTGTTTGTTTCTGTTCCTCCAGGCAACATGGCAGCATTGAGGCCTCTGAAAAGGCCCAAGATCGTCAAGAAGAGGGTGAAGAAGTTCATAAGACATCAGTCAGACCGTTATGTCAAAGTCAAGGTACGGTTGATGTCGCTATATAATTAATTGTAGCAAACAGCGTTTCAATCTGTGCTACGTTAACGGGTTTGAACCAGGGTTGTATTTATTAGGGTAGGCGGTTTTACAACCTCTCCTCGAATCCCCAGCCGTTCCATGTATTTGAACTATTCCACAGCCACCACACCTCATTTCAACTTGTCAGATAATCACCAAGCTCTTGATTTAGGTAAATCAGTGATCTAGTTCAGGGCTACAACAAAATCCTGTTTAAAACGTCTGGGGGGTCTTCCCCGATGGAGAGGTTTGAAAACCACTGCATTAGGGCACATAGAAAACAAGTGTTTCTTATTGGACCAATTCAGGTAGTTTCTTCCTGTGTCTGTTTTTCTTCTGTTTGGTGTCTAATGAACATGAGCCAGATGTTGGTTATTGCTGAGGTCAGGAACATGAGCCAGATGTTGGTTATTGCTGAGGTCAGGAACATGAGCCAGATGTTGGTTATTGCTGAGGTCAGGAACATGAGCCAGATGTTGGTTATTGCTGAGGTCAGGAACATGAGCCAGATGTTGGTTATTGCTGAGGTCAGGAACATGAGCCAGATGTTGGTTATTGCTGAGGTCAGGAACATGAGCCAGATGTTGGTTATTGCTGAGGTCAGGAACATGAGCCAGATGTTGGTTATTGCTGAGGTCAGGAACATGAGCCAGATGTTGGTTATTGCTGAGGTCAGGAACATGAGCCAGATGTTGGTTATTGCTGAGGTCAGGAACATGAGCCAGATGTTGGTTATTGCTGAGGTCAGGAACATGAGCCAGATGTTGGTTATTGCTGAGGTCAGGAACATGCCTGTTCAAATGAAGAGCAATCTCAAAGTTTACACTTATTAGTGATGCTGCTTCCTTAACCCAATGTGTCCCCCACGGTGCTATTTGGATTTCTAGTCCCTTTTTAACGTTGTGTGTGTGTGTGTGATTTAGTCTTAACGGGGGCGGAAGTAGAGTCCGACTGGTTTGATGTATGGAAAGCTGAGACTCACATGTAACATGTTTTTCTTTATTTCTCTCAAAGCTACACAAGTCGTTAGGAAAGTAAAGGTTTTTTAATATTTATTTATTTATTTAATGAGGCAAGTCAGTTAAGAACAAATCCTTATTTTCAATGACGGCTTACCGGGGAACAGTGGGTTAACTTCAGGGGCAGAACGACACATTTTTTTACCTTGTCAGCTCAGGGATTCGATCTAGCAACCTTTCAGCTACTGACCCAACGCTCTAACCACTAGGCTACCTGCCGCCCTACATAGAAGACCATAGGAAATCCCAGAACACGGTGTCTATAATACTGTAATACGCTCAAATAGTTGCTGTCACAAACACACAACTCCACACAATTGTCACTGACTAGTTTGATATTTATTTCCCACTAAGCAAACAATTTCCGTACTTACCGTATTCATATAAATTCATTTTGATCCGTTTTTTTTATTACATCAAAACGCAGGAATATAACTGATTTGTCAAATAGTTTTGTGTCCTACTTGTTGTCCTGAACAGAACTAAAATCACTTCATTGTGTGGCTAAATATAAGGTCTGGAGATGCAGATTAATGAGAAGACCATTTTTTTCTGGGGTCTCGGGACTGAAGAGGTTTTTTGGGGTTATAATTTCAGCCAATAGTTTGAAAGTGGTGCTCGAAAGCCAAAAAAAAAAAATGTGTTACTTCCATTTCGTATGATGTTATATCCTACAATTTAGTTTTTTACGAATCCAATTTGTGTTAAGATCCTGGATTGCGTCTTTAAGGAATGGGGCAAGTGAACGGTCTGTCTTAACTGTCCTAAGCCCTTCCCTAACCAGTTTAGTCACCGCATTAGCTGGCTACTGTATTTGCAGGATATCGCTTTACTAATGTGTTATCTTTTGTAGCAAAACTGGCGTAAACCCCGTGGTATCGACAACAGGGTGCGCCGGCGCTTCAAAGGCCAGATGCTGATGCCCAACATCGGCTACGGCAGCAACAAGAAGACCAAACACATGCTGCCCTCCGGCTTCAGGAAGTTCCTGGTCCACAACATCAGAGAGCTGGAGGTCCTCATGATGAGCAACAAGTAAGTCCCGATTTTATTTATTTTTTATTTCTTCCTTTTCTCTGAAAGTGTACACTTGCGCACTCCCCGTCATGGATTTAAAAGCATGGGATTGGTGTATGTATTGACTGGAGACTCGAGAGCTTTCCAGCACTGTTAAATCCATGACAAGAAGGGTGGAGAAATGGAATGCAGCCTGTGATCGTTCAGCGGGGCTGCGTTCAACAGGGCACCACGTTGTGGAACATTCACCATAGAAAACATGTTATATACAACTGATATAATAGACATGTATAATGAGGAGTCCTGTTGGCTTTATTCATGACGGTTCATGAACAACGTTTGGGTTGCCTACTGAACGTAGCCCAGGGGTAGAAAGTAGACTGATGGTTCAGCATGTGGTGCAACGTTATGGTTTAGTTTGTATGATGTAAGTCTTGGGAGTCTTTCTTAGGAGACTATTTCCATGGCAACCCAAAAGGGAGGGACTAGCTGTGTGGACAGTGGCTGTGGCTACAGAACAGCCAATGGAGCGTTGTTTTTAGAATACGGAGGCGGCGTGGTTTATCCAGTTCGTTGTTTTGAATGTGTTCATTCAAGTGCAATATTTCATTTGGGTGTATGTTTGTGTCCTAGCCTGGTGAAACCAGCCTGATCTCGCAATAGCTCACATTCTGACATTTGAATGCGAGAGTAGCGGTCTGTCTGCTTGACCAGGGTATGTGGGTTAACCCTCGTATGTGTGTCCTGTAGATATCCTGCGTATAATGACCTAGTAGGGTCTGACTCCTCCATCCCTGACTCCTCCTCTGTCATCGTGGCCTGCTGGGTCGTCCATACTCACGCCAGGCGTTTTGAACGAGGAGGGAGAGCACGGCAGAGGAAGTACCCATTCCACCCTTAGCTCACCCTGTAGCCAGGAGGTGGAAGATAACCTGCTACAACATCAGCCGGAAACGTGGCTGTAGTTGCATGTGGCTGAGCTTCATCTATACGGTTTTTGGTGTTAGGAATACAGCATGTTGTGTTATTAGATTTAAGTGGTGTATGCATGGCTCTTCAAATTGCTTTGTTTTAACTGGTGACATCCAGGGTTGATCATTCCATTTGAATTAAATAAGCAGTGAGAAATTAGAATTTCGGGGTTTACTTCCTGAATTTTGGGGTTTACTTCCTGAATTTCGGGGTTTACTTCCTGAATTGAAATTGAATTGACCCTGATGGCATCAGCTGTTTCCGGAGAAATGAAATCTCCCCTTTTGCCCTCCGGTGTCTGTTACTGTAACTATTCTCTCCCCTCCTCCTCCACAGGACCCATGCTGCAGAGATAGCCCACAATGTGTCGTCTAAGAACAGGAAGTTGATCGTGGAGAGGGCAGCTCAGCTGGCCATCAAGATCACCAACCCCAACGCCAGGCTTCGCAGCGAGGAACACGAGTGATCTGGGACCACGCCTCTATTGTTTGATCAATAAATGATATATATATATACACACCTGTCAATAGTATTTGCCTGTTTTTATGATATGGTTTGGTGTGATTATATTAGGGTTGGGGGGGGTCATAATGCATTATAGTCATCTATAATGGACGCTCTTGAAAAATAGATTTTAAATCTCAATGAGCCCTTCCTGGTAAAGTAATGGCTTCTGGGTGTGATATATTAGGGGGTCATAATGCATTATGATGGCTTTAAGGCAGGGATCATCAACTAGTTTCAGCTGCAGGCTAATTACAAATAATGTTGATCAGATGGTTGGGCCGGGAACGTAATAATACAAATTTAGACTGCAAAAAGCCCTAACAGATATATTTAAAATTGTCTAAGTTTATATTTAATCTTGTTTCTTTATGCGTGGGAATACTTGGAACAGATTTACAAAATTAAAATCACTTGGAGCCGATGTAAAAAGGGCTTTATAAATTAGATTTTTTTTTAGTCTTATGTCCAATGAAAATGCTAAATAAAGCCACTAGTTGGGGAACCCTGCTTTAGTGTTACAACCTTATTCTGAAATGGATTAAAAAAATAAACTAATCTACACACAATTATACTGCATAATGACAAAGCGAAAACAGGTTTTAGACATTTTTGCAAATGTATTGAAAATAAACATGCAGACCATTTGCTATGAGATGTGAAATTGAGCTGGGGCGCATCCTGTTTCCATTGATCATCCTTGAGATGTTTCTACAACTTGATTGGAGTCCACGATTTGGAATGGCACATCTGTCTATATAAGGTCCCACAGTTGACAGTGCAAAAACCAAGGCATAAGGTCAACGGGATTGTGTCGTGAAACAGATCTGGGGAACAGTACCAAAATGTATCTGCAGCATTGAAAGTCCCCAAGAACAGTGGCCTCCGTCATTCATAAAATAAGTTTGGAACCACCAAGACTTCCTAGAGCTGGCCGCTCGTCCAAACTGAGCAATTGGTGAAGAAGGGCCTTGGTCAGGGAGATGACTAAGAACCAGATGGTCACTGACAGCTTCCCTACAGTGGAGCATGGTGGTGGCAGGGACTGGGGAAAGATGAACGGAGCAAAGTACAGAGATCCTTGATGAAAACCTGCTCCAGAGCGCTCAGGGCCTCTGACTGGGGCGAGGTTCACCTTCCAACAAGACAACGACCCTAAGTACACAGCCAAGACAACACAGCAGTGGCTTCGGGACAAGTCTCTGAATGTCCTTGAGTGTCCCGGCCAGAGCCCGGACTTGAACCTGATCTAACATCTCTGGAGAGACCTGAACATGGTTCAGCGAAGCTCCCCATCCAACCTGACAGAGCTTGAGAGGATCTGCAGAGAAGAATGGGAGAAACTCCCCAAATACAGGTGTGCCAAGCTTGTAGCGTCATACCCAAGAAGACTCAAGGCTGTAATCACTGACAAAGGTGCTTCAAAGTGAGTAAAGGGTCTGAATACTTATGTAAATGTGATATTTAAGATTATTTTTAATTATTTTGTAAAAATTAATAAAAAAACTTTTTGCCTTGTCATTATGTGGTATTGTGTGTAGATTGATGAGGGGGAAACAGCTATTTAATCCATTTTAGAACAAGGCTGTAACATAACAAAATGTGGAAAAAGTCAAGGGGTCTGAATACTTTCCCGAATGCCCTGTATATTAGTGGGGGGTCTGTAATGCATTATGCAAGTCTTACATTTTACACACTAGATGATGCACAGTTAAATGAACAAAACGTTTGTTTATTTGCAATGTATTCATGGAGAATACTGTATCAATGTCACAGCCCTACCAAAATGGCACTGAATACCACTGGCCTTAAAGTCCTTTGAATAAAGTATGACCTCAATGATCAGACGACACGTTTTCGTATCAACGTTGCTTTTTAAGGCGGAGGAATACTTGGCATTGATTAAGGCGGAGGAATACTTGGCATTGATTAGGCCCTACGACATCCTGACTAGTCAATAAGGCACGTTTTCAACTCAACTTTCAAGGCAGAATATGAATGATTTCAGTGGCAGTGAATACGGCCTATGACAGTCATACAATTTGCATCTAGCCAAAAATGCTGGGCATTGGCTTCGGTTTCTGTTCTATTTTAAAGAATAACTTCAAATTATCCTGGGAGGGTGTCCCCTCCGCATCGTTTAGTTCTAACTGGTGTCCATGCTTTCCACTGTGCTGGAGCGTGTGTCTCCCTGGATGCTCTCTAAGATGGAGGCCATCTCTGCGTTGGTGCGTATCTGGTTGGCGAAGTCGGCCATGGCAGGGCTCTTCTCCACCTCGCTGATAGAGAGCAAGGCTGCCACGGCCCTCATCGCTGAACGACGCAGCTCCTCCTGCTTCTCAAACTCCTGCTTCACTGACCCCGCCTTCACCTGCGACGACGATAGAAGAAGCAAATATTGTGTAATCACGCTCATCTTTTATTGGCGATGTTAACGTAAATACTGTGAGCTCAAAGTGTTGGGACAGTGACACGTCATTTGTTTCTGTACTCCAGCACTTTTGATTTGAAATGATACAATGATTTGTGTCATTTTGGAGTCACTTTTTTTTATTGTAAATAAGAATAGAATGTCTCTAAACACTTCTACATTAATGTGGATGGCTACCATGGTTACGGATAACCCATGAATGAATCGTGAATAATGATGAGTGAGAAAGTTACAGACAAACAAATATCGTACCCCCAAGACATGCTAACCTCTTACCATTACAATAACGGGGGGGGAGGTTAGCAGACCTTACGGATAATTTTATGTGTGGGGTACACAGATGAGGTAGTCATTCAAATATCATGTTAAACACTATTGTACACAGAGCTATGTGTTCGCAGCACTAAACTAACAGGTTCAATTAACTAACGGGATGTAACTATGTGTTCGCAGCACTAAACTAACAGGTTCAATTAACTAACGGGATGTAACTATGTGTTCGCAGCACTAAACTAACAGGTTAAATTAACTAATGGGTTGTAACTATGTGTTTGCAGCTCTAAACTAAAAGGTTAGATTTACTAACGGTTTGTAACTATAGTGCCTTCAGAATGTATTCACACCTCTTGAATTTTTCCTAATTTTGTTGTGTTATAGCCTACATTTAAAATGAATTAAATTGTGATTTTGTGTCACTGGCCTACACACAATAAATACCCCATAATGACAAAGTGGAATGACGTTTTTTGACATTTCTACAAATTAACAAAAAATAGAACGCTGAAATGTCTTGAGTCAAAACCCGCCCGCTTTTAATTATTATTTTTATTAACTTTTTTTACCCCCAATTTCGTGGTATCCAATTGGTAGTTACAGTCTTGTCTCATCGCTGCAACTCCCGTACGGACTCGGGAGAGGCGAAGGTCGAGAGCCATGCAGCCTCCGAAACACGACCCAACCAAGCCGCACTGCTTCTTGACACAATGCCCACTTAACCCGGAAGCCAGACACACCAATATGTCACATCGTACACATCGTACACCTGGCGACCGTGTCAGCGTGCACTGCGCTCGGCCCGCCACAGGAGTCGCTAGTGCGCGATGGGACAAGAACTTCCCTGCCGGCCAAACCCTCCCCTAACCCAGACGACGCTGGGCCAATTGTGCGCCGCCCCATGGATCTCCTGGTCGCGGCCGGCTGCGACAGAGCCTGGACTCGAACCCAGAATCTCTAGTGACACAGCTAGCACTGCCTTAGACCACTGCGCCACTCGGGTAGGCCCTCGCTTTTAATTATTTGAGGCTTGTGTGGACTGCCATGTCATAAGTCTCCTTACCTTAGTGGTGCAGGTAACCCTGAGAGGTTCGATCAGTCTGTCCAGTCTCTGGACCACAGCATTGGGACACAGAGAGCAGAGTCTGGCCAGCATGATGAATGTTAACATCTGGGGGGGACAGGCAGGAAGACATTTTAGAGAAATAAGATGGGAGAGACATTCTATCTGTGTTCAATGCCGAACGTGCATAAAAATGGAGGAATTCAGTTTGAGCACTAGCCACAGAATTTGGAGCGACATGGTTCAATGTGCCTTTTCAAAACAGCACAATCTACTTGTTCATGTTTTCAAATTGCCACCGTCTTGGAGTTAGAATTGGGGTCATATATACAATGCTAATGCCGATACAAAACAAGAGTAATGGAGAACACTGTACAATACGGAGAACTTAGCAAATGAGGCGGTAAGTACATCTTTATGCACCTCAGGCATTGGTTGACAAATCTCTCATTGCATCAAAGTTGGTCTCTCGTAACAAAACGGAGTTCTGGGTGATTTAAGATTTAGATTTAACCTCCCACAACTTTTCTGACAGACAGCGTGGCCCTCCCCGGGTCCCTAACAACGCACTGCTCTCATCGAAAACCATTGCGTTGGCTGTGTAAGCATAATTTGTCCAGTTTAAGAGTGCCCCAACACACTAGTACCATGTTTTAGGCATTGCAAAGGCCTTGAGGACGTTTGTTTGCGTGCAGTCTTACTCTGATGTCGTAGTGGTCTTTAAGGCCTTCTTCTACGCGGTCGAGGAACTCGAAGATGTCCAAGCAGTCCAGACAGCTGTCCAGTAAGGTATACATGCACTCAAACGCTGCCTTTCTCACATCCAGACCATCGTCCACTGTGTGCTTGAACGGACCCATCTCCACCTGACATAGACAGAGTGTTACCATCCTCTCGTTTTGCAGCATACACATATTCAACACATAGTCAATACAGGGGATTTATACAAATGCATACAAGTATTCACCCCCCTTGGCATTTTTCCTATTTTGTTGCCATACAACCTGGAATTAAAATAGATTTTTTGGGGGGGTTTGTATCATTTGATTTACACAACATGCCTACCACTTTGAAGATACAAATATATTTTCTTGTGAAACAAGCAAGAAATAAGACAAAAAAAACGGAATTGAGCGTGCATAACTATTCACCCCTCAAGTCAATACTTTGTAGAGCCACCTTTTGCAGCAATTACAGCTGGGGTATGTCTCTATAAGCTTGGCACATCTAGCCACTGGGATTTTTGCCCATTCTTCAAGTCAAAATTGCTCCAGCTCTTTCAAGTTGGATGGGTTCCGCTGGTGTACAGCAATCGTTAATTCATACCAGAGATTCTCAATTGGATTGAGGTCTGGGCTTTGACTAGGCCATTCCAAGACATGTAAATGTTTCCCCTTAAACCACTTGTGTGTTGCTTTAGCAGCTTAGGGTCATTTTCCTGCTGGAAGGTGAACATCCGTACCAGTCTCAAATCTCTGGAAGACGAACAGATTTCCCTCAAGAATTTCCCTGTATTTAGCACCATCCACCATTCCTTAATAACCTCTTGACACTAGGGGGGCGCCATTTCGACTTTGTAAAAATTCGTTCCCAAATTAAACTGCCTCGTACTCAATTCTTGCTCGTACAATATGCATATTATTATTACTATTGGATAGAAAACACTCTCTAGTTTCTAAAACCGTTTGAATTATTTCTCTGAGTGAAACAGAACTCATTCTGCAGCACATTTCCTGTCAGGGAGTGAGATTTCAGAAATCGAGGTCCCTGTTCTGAGGTCAGTTTATAAGTCCCCATGTAAGCCATCGGGCTACATGCACTGCATACGCCTTCCTCTAGATGTCAGTAAGCGGGGAGAATTTGAATGGAGTGGATTGCGCAATCTGGGGCCCTATATAAGACCGTGGAACGGAAGTACCGTTCTTTTCAACGGGGCGCCTGGCGCAGCAGGGACATCACAATGGCCTCCTGCAAAGCTTTCGTTTTAGCAGTTCTATATCTCCGGTCATGTTTTTATTCGTTATAGTTGTTAAAGACATCATAAGGTAGTTAATTTAAACCGACTTATAGCAGTTTATATCAGTTTATTGCGATTTTCCTGGATTTCTTTGTGATGCGCTTTCACGAGTTGGACACCTCTCCAGTGGGTGGCTATCGTTAGCTGCTATTTCCACATGAGAAGAGGACATCTTTCAACCAAAAGACGATTGTTCTGGAGAAAGGACACCTTGCCCAAGATTCTGATGGAAGCTCGGCAAATAGTAAGCAATCTTTATGTTGTTAATTCGTATTTATGTTGACAAATGTCAAATAATAATTCCGCCATGAATTTCGGTGCGGTCTCGCTTTAGCGCACGCTGTATGCTGAAGTAACGTTAATTTTTAAAATGTAACACAGCGATTGCATTAAGAACTAATTTGTCTTTCATTTGCTGTCCAACTTGTATTTTTTAGTCAAGTTTATGAATAGTTTTCGATTAGAATAGGTGCCTCTCCAAGATGGCGCCGGACAGATTGCTTGAAGTTTTGGCCACTAATCACATTGTATAACCACGATTTGTGCCGCTAAATATGCACATTTTCGAACAAACTCTATATGCATTGTGTAATATGATGTTATAGGACTGTCATCTGAAGAATTCTGAGAAGGTTAGTGAAAAAATTAATATATTTTGGTGGTTTATACGTTATCGCTATTTTTGGCTTGAATCAATGCTGTTGTGATGTTTGCTATTGTGGTAAGCTAATATAACGCTATATTGTGTTTTCGCTGTAAAACACTTAGAAAATCTGAAATATTGGCTGGATTCACAAGATCTGTGTCTTTCATTTGCTGTACGCTGTGTATTTTTAAGAAATGTTTTATGATGAGTAATTAGGTAATACACGATGGTCTCTGTAGTTATTCTAGTCGCTTTGGTGAGAGTTGTGATGGTGGCTGCAATGGTAAACTATGATTTATACCTGAAATATGCACATTTTTCTAACAAAACATATGCTATACAATAAATATGTTATCAGACTGTCATCTGATGAAGTTGTTTCTTGGTTAGTGGCTATTTATATCTTTATTTGGTCGAATTTGTGATAGCTACTGATGCAGTAAAAAAATGGTGGAGTAAGAAAAGTGGTGTCTTTTGCTAACGTGGTTAGCTAATAGATTTACATATTGTGTCTTCCCTGTAAAACATTTTAAAAATCAGAAATGATGGCTGGATTCACAAGATGTGTATCTTTCATCTGGTGTCTTGGACTTGTGATTTAATGATATTTAGATGCTGGTATTTACTTGTGACGCTATGCTAGGCTATGCTAGTCAGCTTTTTTACTGATGGGGGTGCTCCCGGATCCGGGTTTGGGAGGAATTAGAGGTTAAATTCTGACCAGTTTCCCAGTCCCTGCCAATGAAAAACATCCCCACAGCATGATGCTGCCACCACCATGCTTCACTGTGGGGATGGTGTTCTAGGGGTGATGAGTGGTGTTGGGTTTGTGCCAGACATAGCGTTTTCCTTGAGTTCCTTCTTCCATATGTTTGGGGCATCTCCCACATGCCTTTTGGCTAACACCAAACGTGTTTGTTTATTTTTTTCTTTAAGCAATGGCCTTTTTCTGGCCACTCTTCCGTAAAGCCCAGCTCTGTGGAGTGTACGGCTTAAAGTGGTCCTATGGACAGATACTCCAATCTCTGCTGTGGAGCTTTGCAGCTCCTTCAGGGTTATCTTTGGTCTCTTTGTTGCATCTGATTAATGCCCTCCTTGCCTGGTCCGTGAGTTTTGGTGGGCGGCCCTCTCTTGGCAGGTTTGTTGTGGTGCCATATTCTTTCTATTTTTTAATAATGGATTTAATGGTGCTCCATGGGATGTTCAAAGTTTCTGATATTTTTTTAGAACCCAACCCCGATCTGTACTTCTCCAAGAACATTGTCCCTGACCTGTTTGGAGAGCTCCTTGGTGGTGCCCCTTGCTTGGTGGTGTTGCAGACTCTGGGGCCTTTCAGCACAGGTGTGTATATATACTGAGATCATGTTTTTTTTTTTTTTTATGTTTAACCTTTATTTAACTAGGCAAGTCAGTTAAGAACAAATACTTATTTAAAATGACAGCCTAGGAACAGTGGGTTAACTGGCTAGTTCAGGGGCAGAACGACAGAGTTTTACCATGTCAGCTCAGGGATTCGATCTAGCAACCTTTTGGTTACTTACCCAACGCTCTAACCACTAGGCTACCTGCTGCCCCAAATGTGACACTTAAATAAAGTCCACCTGTGTGCAATCTAACTAATTATGTGACTTCTGAAGGTAATTGGTTGCACCAGATCTTATTTAGGGGCTTCATACGTTCACGCAGATGAGCAGGGACACTGGGCATCTTTCTTTTGGTGGTTTTCAGAGTCAGTAGAAAGGCCTCTTTAGTGTCCTAAATTTTCATAACTGTGACCTTAATTGCCTACCATCTGTAAGCTGTTAGTGTATTAACGACCATTCCACAGGTGCATGTTCGTTAATTGTTTATGCTTCATTGAATAAGCATGGGAAACAGTGTTTAAACCCTTTACAATGAAGATCTACGAAACTATTTGGATTTTTACGAATTATCTTTGAAAGACAGGGTCCTGAAAAAAGGACGTTTATTTTTATGCTGAGTTTAGTAACATGTTTTCACAAGGAAACATATTTCATTAAACTGTTGACAGTCCCTCTACGTGCTCAATAAAGGAATGAAGGAGAGAGAGGATGAGATGGAAACGCACGGTGGTCTGATATTCTGTAATGTGTCAGCCTATTAATTATGAAAATATAAAATATGCCCTATTACAAGGCTATTCAAAATACAAATTCACTATAACTGTAGCCCCACTCTGAATAAGTTTAATTTAGGCTAGATCAATTATGTACCAAAGATATCTTAAATCTGTATTTTTTACTGTTTTTCGGCCATGTGTAACATGCAGTAGGCTATTGTGATGGACATTGTTATGTTTGTGCTTTTCTAATAACCAATGTCTGTGTTCATGTATGTGACTGATTGAACAAATCCTCACTATCAGTATCTGCAATTTGACAGTACGCCCAGAAACTTGTTTAGAGAAAGGGATCTCTCAGTTTTAAGGTCTCAGCTTAGAGAGAAGAAGCCTCGTGAGGTATTGGTCTGTCACATGCATGACCCAGTATTGGTAGTCACATGCATGACCCAGTATTGGTCTGCCACATGAATGAAGCAAACATTAATTATGAATAATCATGCAAATATAACTCGTCAGTATATAAGGGAACTAACGGGACTGCCCCGTTAGAGCTCACTTTCATGCATCTAAGTTTGACCTCTCCAGCTCGCTGACAATAAACAGTGATTTATGTAAGATTGACTTCGAGTGTCCCTGTGTAAGAATTTCCAAAACACTATGTATTGTATAATGGCACAATCATTATTTCAATTCAGTTTTTTTTTTCTGGCTTGGGCTCCTATATAGGCCTATACATAAACTCTAATATGCATATGGTGGTTTTGAATGAATCATGATCTTAGAAAGCAGCTGTCCATTTCATTGTGTTAAGGCTTTGTAACAACATCCACAACGACCACGTTTCCCCACTCAGTTTCAACCTGCTGTTGAACTACTTTCTTCACGTGTATCGATCACAGGGGTAGGCCACACGATCACAGGGGTAGGCCACACGATCACAGGGGTAGGCCACACGATCACAGGGGTAGGCCACACGATCACAGGGGTAGGCCACACGATCACAGGGGTAGGCCACACGATCACAGGGGTAGGCCACACGATCACAGGGGTAGGCCACACGATCACAGGGGTAGGCCACACGATCACAGGGGTAGGCCACACGATCACAGGGGTAGGCCACACGATCACAGTGAAATGAGTTTTAAAAGCAGGATACTGTTTTGATGATAAGTGTTTTTGATGTGATTTTCCATCTCATTTGCATTGATGTCAGAGTGGTTAGAGGGACAATAGAGCCCTGACTACCAGGCAGTTAGCGACCCGATGACCGTTAACGAGTTGGGTCCTACTAACGCTCATCCAGAGTGTATAAGAGGAGACTACAGTGACTTGCGGTTATGACACATGACATCAGGTGTGGCGGTAATACGGTCACGGCAACAGCCCTAGTCCTTCTTGATTTGTTTATTGTTGTAGAGGTTAGGTGATATTGAGGCTAGCAGGCCACACACACAC
Organism: Salvelinus namaycush; assembly: GCF_016432855.1. Classification (NCBI taxonomy): domain Eukaryota; kingdom Metazoa; phylum Chordata; class Actinopteri; order Salmoniformes; family Salmonidae; genus Salvelinus; species Salvelinus namaycush. The sequence goes on along the minus strand of NW_024058008.1, from coordinate 102,048 downwards.
ACACACACACACACACACACACACACACACACACACACACACACACACACACACACACACACACACACACACACACACACACACAGTACCTCTCTGATAAGGTCCTTCCTGATCTGTGTCTCGTTGTAGAGGCTAGGCAGTACTGAGGCTAGCAGACCGCGGATCAGAGAAGGTTTGTTGTGGGCCGCTGAGTTGAACATCACCAAGGCCACACGACGCACATTCGGGTCTTTGTCCTGCAGAGTCTTCAGGAAGTCACCTGGCATAGAGAACAGGGCGATGATCATTAAGAACCAAATGGAAGAAATCGAACTGAAACTGGGAGGCAAACACTCATTTTTTCCCGTTGTAATTGATTATTTCTTTCTCCATTGTCCCATTACTTGAATGAATACAACCCTGGACATTTTAGCATGTTGTGGGTGCATTTTAAATGACACCGCATTTCTCCATACAGTTCACTATTTTTAACCAGATGTGGCTTTAACCCAAAGAAGTGCACTACGGTTGAATAAGGCTGTCATATAACCAGTGTAAAAAAAAAAAAATGTATATGTTGAGTCACTTTGACATCTTACCTATGCATCCTTTGAGTAGTGAATCTATAGGTACAGGCTGATCAACGATGGTGAACTTAACAGCGGTGACCACAGTACTGCGGGCCACAGGAGACCCTGAGGAAAGCTGTTGTTTGAGCCTGGGCAGGAGCTGAGCCGGGTTGACCATGGTGAGTTTCCCCAGACACTCCGCCACCACATTCCTCGTCCCCTCTTCGGCACACTCGCGGTTCTTAAAGAGAAGAGCCCAGATATCCTCGACGTGGGCCAACAAGCTCTCCGCCGAGCAGGCGCTGATCACCTCTTTGAGGCTGTGTAACAGCAGGTACCTTCTCTTAGGCTGGCTATCTATCTCCTTCAGCATAAAAGGAAGGTACTCCTCCAGGTTGCCCACACAGATGTTCCCCAGAGCACAGGAAGCGGCTGACTTGACTTCCTCGTTGGGAGAGGAGAAGGCCTCCAGGATCACGGTCTTTAGCTCCTTCTGACCCCCCAGGTTCATGGTACGCCCCACCTCCCCCAGACACAGGAAGGACAGGATTCTGACAGACTCGGAACACTTGGGGTTCTTGACTTCCTGGATGAAGCTGGTGACCATTCCGGATGCTTCTTTAGGGCACACGGAGGATAGAGCAGCTACACACCTGGCCAAACATGAGACAATATAAAACAGAAAAAATAAAAACCTAATTTTGTGTTTCCCATGCCTCTACAGGACACTATAGGTATATCACTTATATCTATCCTCTTTATCTGTCCACTTAATCAATCAATCAATCAATCAATCAATCAATCAATCAATCGAACAAACCACTACTCCTACCTGGCCACAGAGTAGTAAGACTGTCTGTGCATGGGTGTGGGGTCTGTAGCCTTCCCTGAGCCGTGGAAAGGACCGGTGAGAGCTTTCAAGAGGTCGTTGTATCCCATGTTCCCAGCCTTAGTGACAACCAGGGCCTTGAAGAACTCCAAGATGGCCGACAGAGCCCCTCCTTGTAGCAACGGGGAATGAACCAGATGAAACACACCAGGTAAGACGGTGTTCCCGATCTTGGACAGGGAGGAGGGGCACACCTTAGCTATACAGGTGAGAAGCATCACCGCCACCTGGGATATGTGCATGTCGTTCTCCTCGATCAGGGCAGGTAGCTCGTTGAGCACAGCCTCGATCATGGGCGGCTTCAGGCTGTCGCTGTAGTTCATAACTATCATGTTGAGGGCAGTCAGTGTGCTCAGCTTGAGGGCGCGCTGGTTCTTCCTGAGGAAGGAGCCTAGGATGGGGATGCCCTCAGTGAGTAAAGGTCGGAGGTCGATCCTGAGGGGCGATGTGGCGATGAGAGTCAGGGTCTTCACCGCTGTCAGCCTGTTATGGAGAAGAATTGGACTACTTTGAAACAGAGATAGCCCTCAATGATGCAACACATGTTGTCACAGAAGCCATTATTGAAGAGATACAAAGATGAACCCTCCAACTCTCTGGATAAGATTGTTGTCATGGAGATACTTTTTGTCTTATCCCCCAAATATACACATAAACCCACAGGGAGATTGGAGGAGAGAGTCAGCCACAGTGCAGGTTAGGGGGTTGAGTGTCTTGCTCAATGGCACAAGATGGTATTGGGATACTGATGCCAGTAACTGTCTTGTTGCCGGCTCACTTCCCACCCTACACCAGATTTGTTTTACAGTTGGAGCAGGGATGTGTACCTGCAACACACTAGGCTACCTACCTGGTGATCTCGTTCTTCAGTCTCTCCAGGAAGATCTGCAGTGTCGGCTGGAGGTCACCACCCAGCTGGTCTCCTAGGTGACACACGATGTGACCCATACAGGAAATGGCCCTCTCCTTCACTTCCTGGTCAATGTCTGCAGCCTTCAGCCTCTTCAGAGTGGCAGAGAACACATCCTTCACGTAGGGCTTGACGTCAAAGGCGGGTAGTTTGTCTAGAGTAGAATAGATACTTTTATTTGGAACGGAATGTCTTATTCTACCTTTCATCCCAACCCCAGAAACACAATGATCTGACACCAGTAGACAGTTCAGTCCCCACTATTTCATCCTCCTGGCCCAGGACTTGAACCAGCAACCTTTTGATTACTGATCCACCTCTCTAACCTCTGGGCTACAGTACCTACCTCCTAACGGGCGTATGATCTTGACCATCTGCTGAGTGACCAGCAGGGCCTCGGAGGTGATCTTATAGAAGGGGTCCTCCACACACTGCACCACCGGAGGCAGAATAACCTTCATGTGAGGCTGGAAAATGGCAGGAGGATGGCTGCACAGGAGGACGTTGAGGAAAGAGAGGGCATCGATCTTCATGTTGGACGAGGTAGACTTGTCTGTAAGGGAGTGGACTATACCTGAAAAGAGAGATGCCAGAGAAAAGGTGAATATGAATATCAAGATGACTTTTTTGACATTGTAACAATAACCATTCCAACATTATTTCCTTTTAAGTTGTAGTACTATACTATTAGGGACAGGAGTTTCTGACCACGTGGTTAGAATGGGAAATAGTCCTGGTCCTTCGAGTAACTACAGAGAAGAAATTAACACTTGTTGTAGCCTATAACTACAGTAGGCCCTGAGTTTTTCCTGGCCAGGTCACATGATCGATACCCTCCTCTTTCCTAAATGTCCTCCTGCCGTTTTCCAGCCTCACATGAAGGTTATTCTGCCTCCGGTGGTGCAGTGTGTGGAGGACCCCTTCTATAAGATCACCTCCGAGGCCCTGCTGGTCACTCAGCAGATGATCAAGATCATTTTAAATGTTATGTAGCTCTGTTATTGAGCTGTTCTTATCTATTATTGTCCTGTAATCTGTCATGATTTTTGTTTATTGTGGACCCCAGGAAGAGTAGCTGCTGCTTTTGCACCAGCCAATGGGGATCCTAATAAAATCCTATTTGGAAAAACTACTGGCCCCAGAAATGAACAAAGGAATGTAGTAATTTAAATAAGAAGCTGTGGGTAAGTGAATGTGTGAGTGAAGTTACCAGGGATGAGAGCTGGTATGTGAGGGTGTGAGTGAAGTTACCAGGGATGAGAGCTGGTATGTGAGGGTGTGAGTGAAGTTACCAGGGATGAGAGCTGGTATGTGAGTGAGATTACCAGGGATGAGAGATGGTATGTGAGTGAGATTACCAGGGATGAGAGATGGTATGTGAGGGTGTGAGTGAGGTTACCAGGGATGAGACCCGGTATGTGAGGGTGTGAGTGAGGTTACCAGGGATGAGAGCTGGTATGTGAGGGTGTGAGTGAGGTTACCAGGGATGAGAGCTGGTATGTGAGGGTGAGTGAGGTTATCAGGGATGAGAGCTGGTATGTGAGGGTGTGAGTGAGGTTACCAGGGATGAGAGCTGGTATGTGAGGGTGTGAGTGAGGTTACCAGGGATGAGAGCTGGTATGTGAGGGTGAGTGAGGTTATCAGGGATGAGAGATCGTATGTGAGCTGGTATGTGAGAGTGTGAGTGAGGTTACCAGGGATGAGAGATCGTATGTGAGGGTGAGTGAGGTTATCAGGGATGAGAGATCGTATGTGAGCTGGTATGTGAGATTATGAGTGAGGTTACCAGGGATGAGAGCTGGTATGTGAGGGTGTGAGTGAGGTTACCAGGGATGAGAGCTGGTATGTGAGGGTGAGTGAGGTTATCAGGGATGAGAGATCGTATGTGAGCTGGTATGTGAGTGAGATTACCAGGGATGAGAGATGGTATGTGAGGGTGTGAGTGAGGTTACCAGGGATGAGAGCTGGTATGTGAGTGAGATTACCAGGGATGAGAGATGGTATGTGAGTGAGATTACCAGGGATGAGAGATGGTATGTGAGGGTGTGAGTGAGGTTACCAGGGATGAGAGCTGGTATGTGAGTGAGATTACCAGGGATGAGAGATGGTATGTGAGGGTGTGAGTGAGGTTACCAGGGATGAGAGCTGGTATGTGAGTGAGATTACCAGGGATGAGAGATGGTATGTGAGGGTGTGAGTGAGATTACCAGGGATGAGAGCTGGTATGTGAGGGTGTGAGTGAGGTTACCAGGGATGAGAGCTGGTATGTGAGTGAGATTACCAGGGATCAGAGATGGTATGTGTTTTCCCAGGGCTCCTGGCAGTACGTTGGCCAGCTCTGTCAGCAAACTGAAACAGCCCTGTCTAGACTTCATGCTCTTCTCCTTCAGCTGCTTGTGGAGAGCCTTCACTACTGTGGGGACCTGAGAAACAACAAATAAAGCACTGAGAAACACCTCAAACGAATGAAAGCTCACAAAAAAACATACTGAAATATGTCTCCTAATTCACCTTGTGATCTCTGTATTGTGATATACACAATATTGTATTACTGTATGCCCTGCTGCGGTCTTGGATGAGGACCCACTTTAAAAGGCATTTTATCCCCATGAGACTAACGTGGTTGAATAATGGTTAGAAAAACAACTACAAAAACAACAACAAAAAGCAAAACAAATGACCTGTTTCTTGAGCAGAGTGATGGCTGGGTCTTCTTTGACTCCAGGCTCTGCTGCTGTGGTGATGGGGCCCTGAGAAGGCCTGGTCTGTTTGAGTAAGGCAACGAAGGCTACAAAGATGTCTGTCTTGACGTTCTCCTCCCTCTCTTTAAACCGAGCCAGCAGGGTTGGAGCTACTGACCCATACAGCTCCACGAGCAGGTCTCTCCTGGTGCTGATCACAGCCTCCAGACACTTCACAGACGACCTCCGTACCTTCCAGCTCATGTCGTCATCGTCACTGTACTCGTCATCTGACTCTGCAAGGGAAAAGAACATTGACTTTGTTCCACTGTCCATACATGCATACCATATTACAATTAATGTCCAATAGATTGCATTTCAATTCCCTTACCCTAACCCTTACCCCAAACCTGACCCTGACCCTAACTCTAACCTGACCCTAACTCTAACCACAAACCTGACCCTAACCCCTAACCTGACCCTAACTCTAACCTGACCCTAACTCTAACCTGACCCTAACTCTAACCCCAAACCCGACCCTAACCCCTAACCTGACCCTAACTCTAACCCCAAACCTGACCCTAACCCCAAACCTGACCCTAATCCCAAACCTGACCCTGACCCTAACTCAAAATCTGACCCTGACCCTAACTCTATTTAATAATTGCATATCAGCATAGTTGCTGTTGATAGGTTTGTTGATAGTTTGAGTACCTTGGTCCTCATCCTCTCCGTCCTCTGTGTCCATGGACTCATCCCTGTCCTCATCCCCGTCCTCATCCACATCATAGTTGTAGTTGGGGTCATAGGTGATGTACCTCAGACACAGCTTGATCACCGTGGATATATGAGGGGACATCTCCTTGGGGCATCTTATATAGAAATAACAGATCAAGTATTGAACTTATTTAGTAGTTATGGGTCTGTTTTTCATCTGTGTCCAATCTTGTTTGAGCACTGGGCTCTGGTCAGCGAGTAATGGGTGGAATAAATCACAAGAGAAACGTCAAGAAGAGAGGGAGATTCACTAGAGAGTTTTTTTTACCTGCGGACGAAGGCTTCAAAGGCCTGGAAGCAGTACTCCCTGAGTTCATCATCCTCCACACTGCAGAACGTCATCACCATGGGGATGATCTTCTCTAGGTGCTCACCTGGAACAGGAGCAATACCACAACCACTTACCAGACTGTCCAATACAATGCTGCTCTCTGGTGACTAAAAGTTCATCAATCTCTATTTGCAACCACGGGACAGATATCAAGATGGTTTAGTAAAAACAATGACTTGGATGTCATTTCATTTCCAGAACTCAAATAAAAAACTATACATTCAACAATCAAGCTTAAAGAAACTGATCCTCAGCCCACCTCACCCTACCCTCTACCCTGTTGAACATCACCTCACCCTACCCTCTACCCTGTTGAACAGCACCTCACCCTACCCTCTACCCTGTTGAACAGCACCTCATCCTACCCTGTTGAACAGCACCTCACCCTACCCTCTACCCTGTTGAACAGCACCTCACCCTACCCTGTACCCTGTTGAACAGCACCTCACCCTACCCTCTACCCTGTTGAACAGCACCTCATCCTACCCTGTTGAACAGCACCTCACCCTACCCTCGACCCTGTTGAACAGCACCTCACCCTACCCTGTACCCTGTTGAACAGCACCTCACCCTACCCTCTACCCTGTTGAACAGCACCTCATCCTACCCTGTTGAACAGCACCTCACCCTACCCTCTACCCTGTTGAACAGCACCTCACCCTACCCTGTACCCTGTTGAACAGCACCTCACCCTACCCTCTACCCTGTTGAACAGCACCTCATCCTACCCTGTTGAACAGCACCTCACCCTACCCTCTACCCTGTTGAACAGCACCTCACCCTACCCTGTACCCTGTTGAACAGCACCTCACCCTACCCTCTACCCTGTTGAACAGCACCTCATCCTACCCTCTACCCTGTTGAACAGCACCTCACCCTACCCGATCCTGCCTGTTGAACAGCACCTCACCCTACCCTCTCCTGCCTGTTGAACATCACCCCACCCTACCCGATCCTGCCTGTTGAACATCACCCCATCCTACCCTCTACCCTGTTGAACATCACCTCACCCTACCCGATCCTGCCTCACCGACTCGATGCCCTCTCCTGCCTGTTGAACAGCACCTCACCCCATGCTAAGGCTAGCTAGCTGCCTCACCGACTCCATGCCCTTTCCTGCCTGTTGAACATCACCTCACCCCATGCTAAGGCTAGCTAGCTGCCTCACCGACTCCATGCCCTCTCCTGCCTGTTGAACATCACCTCACCCCATGCTAAGGCTAGCTAGCTGCCTCACCGACTCCATGCCCTCTCCTGCCTGTTGAACATCACCTCACCCCATGCTAAGGCTAGCTAGCTGCCTCACCGACTCGATGCCCTCCCTGGCGGCTGACGGTGGCCAGACACTGGATGTAGGTGCGTGTGGTGGAGGTCTGCTGTCCTCGGCCTAGCTCAGCCAGCAGGTGCTCAGTGAGCTGGGTGAAGAGAGTCGTGCTGCAGCTGGGCACCAGGTGACCCAGGGCCATGATAGCCCTCTTCCTCACAGCCATACGGGGGCTGGTCAGCTGGGGGAGCAGGCTGGTCAGGATGGAGGCATGGAAGCTGATCAACGTACCACTCAACCTATAAGGTTGAACAGAGAGGGTACAGGATCAGATTTGAGTCAACAACATTATGTAACATTCTTTCAAATATCTGAGCTGTGCTTGATTTCTCAAGTACAATGGAACCAATGGCATAGTCCCAAAACTCTAAATGTAATTAAAAACACTTCAATACTAGAATTGACCTGTATTTGACCCAGATCTGTATAGGATAATTACTGGTCATTATGGAGTCTTCTGCTTAAAAAAATCCTGTTTTATAACACTCTAGAAAAGCAGTACTTACCTTCCCAACATGTCCGACAGGATGTCCAAGGCCTCTAGCTGAACAGAAACATCCTCCTGTTTCCCCATGGCTCCTATCAGCTGAGATGTGATCTTCTTACACATGTTGGCAGTCAGGCTCTGACCTGGTCATTCAAAGCAAAAAGAGGAATTCTAGAACTGTATAGTTTTCTGCGTTCAGATTCTCTACCCTTCTACTGAAGTGTGCACATGTAGGCTACACTACCTGGCCCAATCCCAAATGGACCACTAAGCCCTAAAACCTAAGGTTTAAGGGTGCATTTCGGGATTGGGCACCTGTCATGGATTTAACAATGGTGAACACTTCCTCCAGTCATTGCTTTCACCAATCCAATTCGCTACATGGTTAGCTGACATAATATAATAAACTCTCAATGTACAGTTTCCATTTCAGAGTTCCTCCAAGGAGGAGAACCATACTGTGGTGTAGCTTGTACAACAACAACAAAAAGAGACTGATACCTGCGGAGCATGGAGGCAGCTCAGCGATGACTGTCTTCAGACCCATACTGGAGATGTCTCTGAGTTGTTCCTTGTCTGACATCATGTTAGAGCAGAGAATATCCACCATGATCTCCACCTGGTACTCTTTCACCTTGCTCACCAAGGGACCCAGACTGCAGCAGAGACACACAAATTATTACCCAACTAACTGTTAAAAAAATAAATAAAAATATGTTATATCTGCAAGTGCTCCTTGACAAAGACTTAACTATCAACATGTCGATGACTTTAACAAAAATCTGAAATACCTTGTGACACACAGGAGATTTTATTTCACCTTTATTTAAACTAAGCAAGTCAGTTAAAGAACGAATTCTTATTTACAATGACGGCCAAACCCCAACCCGGATGACACTGGGCCAATTGTGCGCCACCCCATCACGGCCAGTTGTGATACAGCCTGGAATCGAACCAGGGTCTGTAGTGACACCTCTAGCACTGAGATGCAGTGCCTTAGACCGCTGCGCCACTCAGAAGCCCGAGTGGTGATGCCTTGTGTATTTTAACACTTTACAAACAGAATGGTTATTATAAAGAGAGACATGCCAGCATTAGCCTACCACTTGACAGCCAGATTCTGCACCTCTCCATTCTTATCTTCCAGTAGCTTCAGAAGCATGGTGACCACCTTCTTCTCGCTGTCTTCATCCAACTTGATAGAATCCTTCTGAAGCTCCATCATCAGGTCATTGGTGGCCATGAAGCTGGAGGAAAAGATGAGTCGAACATGACCGTTATTCTAGTAATAAAGTTATCTTTTGTATTGTAATGTATTTTAGACAGTATTACTATATTATTATTATTATTATTATTTTACCTTTATTTAACTAGGCAAGTCAGTTAAGAACAAATTCTTATTTACAATGACGGCCTAGGAACAGTGGGTTAACTGCCTTGTTCAGGGGCAGAACGACAGATTTGTACCTTGTCAGCTCGGGGATTCGATCTTGCAACATTTTGGTTACTAGTCCAATTATGGCCATGAACGTGGAGGAAATGAGTCCACTATCTGTTTTGGATCTCACAAAATGAACAATATACAGTATATATACAGTTGAAGTCGGAAGTTTACATACACCTTAGCCAAATACATTTAAACTCAGTTTTTCACAATTCCTGACATTTAATCCTAGTAAAAATTCCCTGTCTTAGGTCAGTTAGGATCTCCACTTTATTTTAAGAATGTGAAATGTCAGAATAATAGTAGAGAGAATGATTTAATTCAGGTTTTATTTCTTTCATCACATTCCCAGTGGATCAGAAGTTTACATATACTCAATTAGTATTACATAGCATTGCCTTTAAATTTTTTAACTTGGGTCAAACGTTTTGGGTAGCCTTCCACAAGCTTTCCACAATAAGTTGGGTGAATTTTGGCCCAAATCCGTCCTGGCAGAGCTAGCTTTTTCAGTTCTGCCCACACATTTTCTATAGGATTGAGGTCAGGGCTTTGTGATGGCCACTCCAACACCTTGACTTTGTTGTCCTTAAGCCATTTTGACAACTTTGGAAGTATGCTTGGGGTCAATATCCATTTGGAAGACCCATTTGCGACCAAGCATTAACTTCCTGATTGATGTCTTGAGATGTGGCTTCAATATATCAAAAACATTTCTTCCTCATGATGCCATCTATTTAGGTGAAGTGCACCACTCCCTCCTGCACCCCCACAACATGATGGTCATTATGGCCAAACAGTTAAATTTTTGTTTCATCAGACCAGAGGATATTTCTCCAAAAAGTACGATCTTTGTCCCCATGTGCAGTTGCAAACCGTAGTCTGGCTTTTTTATGGCGGTTTTGGAGCAGTGGCTTCTTCCTTGCTGAGCGGCCTTTCAGGTTATGTCGATATAGGACTTGTTTTACTGTGGATATAGATTATTTTGTACCTGTTTCCTCCAGCATCTTCACAAGGCCCTTTGCTGTTGTTCTGGGATTGATTTGCACTTTTCGCACCAAAGTACGTTCATCTCTAGGAGACAGAACGCGTCTCCTTCCTGAGCAGTATGACGGCTGCGTGGTCCCATGGTGTTTATACTTGCATACTATTGTTTGTACAAATGAACGTGGCACCTTCAGGCATTTGGAAATTGCTCCCAAGGATGAACCAGACTTGTGGAGGTCTACAATTTCTTCTGAGGTCTTGGCTGATTTCTTTTGATTTTCCCATGATGTCAAGCAAAGAGGCACTGAGTTTGAAGGTAGGCCTTGAAATACATCCACAGGTACACCTCCAATTGACTCAACTGATGTCAATTAGCCTATCAGAAGCTTCTAAAGCCATGACATCATTTTTCGGGAATTTTCCAAGCTGTTTAAAGGCACAGTCAATTTAGTGTATGTCAACTTCTGACCCACTGGAATTTTGATACAGTGACTTATAAGTGAGATAATCTGTCTGTAAACAATTGTTGGAAAAATGACTTGTGTCATGCACGAAGTAGATGTCCTAACCGACTTGCCAAAACTATAGTTTGATAACAAGAAATTTGTGGAGTGGTTGAAAAACGAGTTTTAATGACTCCAACCTAAGTGTATGTAAACTTCTGACTTCAACTGTATATTCTATTCTACCTCTTATTTTCATGGCTCTCCCTATAACACCTGTCATTCAATTATCATAATTATTATTGTTGGACCAACTTTAGTGAAAGGAGTAAGAATTTATTTTATCATAACCTTGACGTTATTATTGTTATGCATTTAATTTGTAATAATAGCCTAATCTACACTAAGCATATCATTTGAATAGGTGAGATACGTTATAGGCCAGTTTTAAAGTCATTAGTAATAAACGTAGGCAAAAATACTTAGTGGCAGACTGACACACACAAAAAATGACAGTCATTGTTGATAGCGTACATTATTACTGTCATCCCACACGCAAACATGCATTGCAAATCACTCGGTCTTCTTACCGAAAGTCTTTGTCAGTAGATGTCATTTTCTCCAACAGATTGGAGATATGGTAGGAGATATTCGACATCTTGACAACCAATTACAGTTAATTTATATATGATAAAAGTTGAATGAATAACTTTGAAAGAGTGTAGCAGAAGTTTCAGCCGGAGAACATGGCGAGAGACAGGGTGGCAATAGTGACGAGCTAACTTTGGACAAGAACAAACTGGGAAACATGACACTTTCAGGGTTCGTTATAAATAGGCACGACCGTGTTATGAGTGAGTCGAGAATGAATTCGTAGTTTATACTGACACCTGGTGGAACCAATCAGGAACCAGCGCACGGAAAGGTTTTTCTTCCTTAAGTTGTACATTTTCTCGAAATCTAATGGCACAATCTATATTCGAGCCAGTGTCTTAAGTAGTTGAACATGTTATTACTCCAACCTCATGAAAGTGACAAACTGACACGTTTTCATTTTCGTCAAAAACAACTTTATATCGAAAGACGCGCGGTTCGTAGCGAGACGACCGTTAGACCCGATGACTTGATTCTACGCATGAGTTTAGCTAGCCAACGTCGCTACGCAACCCAGTCTCTCGTTATTAGTACATAAAAACATTGTGCTAATTTGTAAATATAGTACATAATTAATGAGCGACTGGGTTGCGCCATGACATCGCCTACAAGTGTGATCGGAGAAGCAGTTCAATTCAATGGCCTTTATTGGCATGGGAAGCATATGTTACATTTCCAAAGCTAGTAAAATAGATAATAACAATAAGTTTCAAAAGAATAGAGACATTTAAAATGTCATATTATGGCTATGTACAGTGTTATAACAATGTGCAAATAGTTGAAGTAGAAACGTTTATGCCTATCTTCATATTGTACTGTCTTTGGTACTGTCTTTGAGCTGGATCCTATCCAAATTAAGACTTCCGGTTTTTCAGATTTTTACCTTCAAAAATAAAAGTCCACAGTAAACGCTATGTGTATGATAGGAATTAATCCATCTGGGCATCATGCTTAAGACATAACAGACCGCGTCAATACAGATCAAAGGTCGCAGTCATATCAAATCAGTCAAGGTACAGTTAGTAGTAGACTAAGTATAGCTAGATACAGTTTTACAGGGCAATGGAATTAAGATAATAAACGACCCGTTCAAATCAAATCAACGACACTCAGTCAACTATAGTAATTAGAGGCTGGCTATCAAATCGTATTAGTCACATGCGCCGAATACAACAGGAGTAGTAGACCTTACAGTGAAATGCTGAATACAACAGGTGTAGTAGACCTTACAGTGAAATGCTGAATAAAACAGGTGTAGTAGACCTTACAGTGAAATGCTGAATACAACAGGTGTAGTAGACCTTACAGGGAAATGCTGAATACAACAGGTGTAGTAGACCTTACAGTGAAATGCTGAATACAACAGGTGTAGTAGACCTTACAGTGAAATGCTGAACACAACAGGTGTAGTAGACCATACAGTGAAATGCTGAATACAACAGGTGTAGTAGACCTTACAGTGAAATACTGAATACAACAGGTGTAGTAGACCTTACAGTGAAATGCTGAATACAACAGGTGTAGTAGACCTTACAGTGAAATGCTGAATACAACAGGTGTAGTAGACCTTACAGTGAAATGCTTACTGACGAGCCCTTAACCAACAATGCATTTAAAAAAAAAATACGGATAAGAAATAAAAGGGACAAGTAAAGAAAGAGCAGCAGTAAAATAACAATAGCGAGACTATATACAGGGGGGTACAGAGTCAATGTGCAGGGGCGCTGGTTATTTGAGGTAATATATAGGTAAAGTTATTAAAGTGACTATGCACAGATGATAACAACAGAGAGTAGCAGCTGTGTAAAAGACGGGGTTGGGGGGCAATGCAAATAGTCTGGGTGGCCATTTGACTAGATGTCACAGCAGCGTTCATAGTTCATTGATGAGGAACTTGACTCACGATGATGTCGTCATAAGAGCTGTCCACGGTGTTGATGACGGAAACCTATATGCGCTGTACAGGAGATACAGGAGATAAGGAGATAAGGCGCTGTACAGGAGATACAGGAGATAAGGCGCTGTACAGGAGATACAGGAGATAAGGCGCTGTACAGGAGATACAGCGCCTTCAAAAAGTTCACACCCCTTTTCCACATTTTGTTGTGTTACATTTTAAATTGATTAAATTGAGATTTTGTGTCACTGGCCTACACACAATACCCCATAATGTCAAAGTGGAATTACGTTTTCAGACATTTTAACAAATTCATTAAAAATGAAAAGCTGAAATATCTTGAGTCAATAAGTTTTCAACCCCTTTGTTATGGTAAGCTTAAATAAGTTCAGGGTCGAGTTTACTCACTAGAGTACCTAGAACAGAGAACAGGTGAGTTTGTTTATGTTTAGAGAATTATTTGTCATACACCAATGAATAAATAAAGGTTAATGAGATGTTTTTTTACTAAAACGTGGGGGGCATTTATTTTGAACATTTACGAAATTCCGTGAACCGGAAGTCATTCTTTAGTGTTGCTGGGAAGATGCTAATATTTGTTGCCACGTCGGATCAGAAAACAATTCTTGATGATATATCGTAAAACCGAGATCAATTGTTAACAGGGTTACACGATTTGGAGTGCTATCCTCTGTTTAGAGACAACAACAAAAGTATTACAATACTAATCATTTATGGTAAGTAGCGGAACATTTCTGGTTCATTCAAACATCAGTTAACAGTAGTGAGATAGCCAGTCACCGGTTGGTAACTAACGCTAGCTTGCCAAGTTGCAAAAATTTACAAGTGTCTTTTTCACAGAGATTTATGTTGTTTACTAGTATTTAATTAGCTGGAACACTAAATATACGGTTATATCTGTTCCAATCTTTCGTAAACTATTGTATGCGTTCTCTGTAATTTAGTTAGCAGCTCATGTAACACTGAAAAATGTGGCGTTCCAGCTTATCTGATCATCCCTTCTGTTTGTCTTGCATATAGGTTTCCGTCATCAACACGGTGGACACCTCCCATGAGGACATGATCGTGAGTCAAGTTCCTCGTCAATGAACTGTGAACTCTGTGACAGCCAGCAATATTAGCTAACTACACTGAACAGTTACAGTTCATATAAGGAAATCAGTCAGTAGTCTATGGATTTCACATGACTGGGGATCAGTGGAGGCTGGTGGGGGGAGCTATACGAGGATATGCTAATTAATGGCTGAAATGGAACGGTATCAAACATGGAAACCACATGTTTGACTCTGTTCTATTAATGCCATTACAACGAGTCCAGCCTCCTTTAGCTCCTCCCACCACTGCTGGGAACAGAGATATATCTGTTGGTCACAGATACCTTAAAAAAAAGGCATGGGCATGGATCAGAAACCCAGTCACTGTCTGTTGTTCCCATTATTTGCCTCATGCGGCATGACATCTCCTTTGCATAGAGTTGATCAGGCTGTTGATTGTGGCCCGTGGAGTGTTGTCCCACTCCTCTTCAATGGCTGTATACGAAGTTGCTGGATATTAGCGGGAACCGGAACACGCTGTCGTACACATCGATCCAGAGCATCCCAAACATGCTCAATGGGTGACATGTCTGGTGAGTATGCAGGCCATGGAATTGTGTAAAGATCCTTGTGCCATGGGGCCCAGCATTTGTCATGCTGAAACATGAGATGATGGCAACAGATGAATGCCACAACAATGGACCTCAGTATCTCGTCACGGTATCTCTGTGCATTCAAATTACCATCGATAAAATGCAATTGTGTTTGTTGTCCCTAGCTCATGCCTGCCCATACCATAATCCCACCGCCCGCGTGGGGCACTCTGTTCACAACGTTGACATCCACAAACCGCTGGCCCACATGACGCCATACACTCTGTCTACCTTCTGCCCGGTTGAAACCGGAATTCATCTGTGAAGAGCACACATCTCCAGCGTTCCAGTGGCCATCGAAGGTGAGCATTTTCCCACTGAAGTCGGTTATGACTGCAGTCAAGTCAAGACCCTTGTGAGGACGATGGGTAGGAAGATGAGCTTCCCTGAGACTGTTTCTGACAGTTTGTGCAGAAATTCTTCAGTTGTGCAAACAAACTGTTTTCATCAGCTGTCCTGGTGGCTGATCTCAGATGATGCCGCAGGTGAAGAAGCCGGATGTGGAGGTCCTGGGCTGGCGTGGTTACACGTGGTCTGCGGTTGTGAGTCCGGTTGGCCGTACTGCCAAATTCTCTAAAACGATGTAGAAAAATGAACATTTAATTCTCTGGCAACAGCTCTGGTGGACAATCCTGCCGTCAGCATGCCAATTGCACATTCCTTCAAAACATGAGACATCTGTAGCATTGTGTTGTGTGACAAAACTGCACTTTTTAGAGTGGCCTTTTATGGTCCCCAGCACAAGGTGCACCTGTGTAATGATCACATTGTTTAATCGGGCTTCTTGATATGACACATTTGTCAGGTGGAAGGATTATCTTGGCAAATGAGAAATGCTCATTAACAGGGATGTCAACAAAATTTGTGAACACAATTTGAGAGAAATAAGCTTTTTGTGCCGGTGGAATAACTAGCACTTTACATGTTGCGTTTTATATTTTTGTTCAGTGTAGCTAAGATAGTTGACTGAGTGTCATTGATTTGATTTTGAATGAGTTGTGTATTAAGTTAATTCCATTGCCCTGTAAGTCTTTATCTAGTGTTCCTCACTCGACTGTTATGCAACAAACTATCCTCTGAATTGATTGTGTCTAGCTATGCCTTGTCTACTACTCACTATACCTTGACTGATTTGATATGACTGCGACCTTTGATCTGTCTTGATGTGGTCTGTTGTGTGTAAAGCATGATGCCCGGATGGATTACTACGGCAACAGACTGGCCACCTGCTCTTCTGACAGGTCTGTCAAGATCTTCCATGTGAAAAATGGAGGACAGATCCTTGTGGTGGATTTGAGAGGGTAAGTGTGACCTAAATGAGTTCAGATCCATTGTAGTTCTTTGATCACAGTTCTTATCTTTGATTAGTTATTTAACCTAGTTATATATATTAATTTTCACCAGTGTGTGGATTGAGGGGACGATTTCTACCAATTGTCAGCTTAGTAGGAAAACATGTGATTGTGATGTTGGAACTTTTTTTCACATTTTCAAACTCACATGGACGTATAATGTGGTTGTTTTATAATTGTCTCTCTCTCTCCACAGTCACGAGGGTCCTGTGTGGCAGGTGGCCTGGGCTCACCCCATGTACGGCAACATCCTGGCCTCGTGTTCCTACGACAGGAAGGTGATCATCTGGGAGGAGGAGAACGGTACTTGGGACAAAATGTACGAGTACACTGGACACGACTCCTCAGGTGAGAACCTCGCCTGTAACCACTTAACCCTTAATTGCTCCAAGGGGCACGGAACCTTGGCTGACCCATGACCCTGTGCTTCCAACTCCTTTTGGGGTTTGTAGATCTCAGGGGATTAGGTTAAAAGGCAAGCAAAATAAGCATTTCTGTGGACTGTAAAGAAAATGGACAATAATGTATTCTACTGGGAAATATACCAGTTGAGTTCACATGCTAAAGATTTTTTTCAATTTTGTTGTATTTTATTGGTTGTTATAAACCGGGTGGTACGAGCCCTGAATGCTGATTGGCTGAATGCCGTGGTATATCAGACCGTATACCAAGGGTATGACAAAAAAAGTACTATTTACTGGTATAATTACGTTGGTAACCAGTTTAAAATAGCAATACGGCACCTCGGGGGTTTGTGGTATATGGCCAATACGCCACGGCTAAGGGCTGTATCCAGGCACTCCGCGTTGCGTCGTGCATAAGACCAGCCCGTAAACGTGGTATATTGGTCATATACCACATCTCCTCAGGCCTTATTACTTAATTATCCCATTTATGTGTCTCCAGTGAATTCAGTATGCTGGGGTCCATATGACTTTGGTCTGATCCTGGCCTGTGGCAGCTCAGACGGAGCCATCTCATTGGTCACCTGCTGTGGGGATCAACAGTGGAACATAAAGAAGATCAGCAGTGCACACACAGTGAGAACAAGGCTTACGGGTTTAAATGAATGTACTTTTTCACTGTGTGGTCTGACTTTAAAACCCTACAGCTTTCTTTTCTCGTGACCGTATCCTGTGTTCGTATGAATAAACCTGAATGCTTCAGACTGAAGTAGTTGACATTTTAATTGTTAGACATGTTGTATGAACAGGCTTTTTAAACAGTCTGTCAATGTGACTGTGTGTTGTGACAACCCAATCGTCTGTCCTGTCAGATTGGCTGTAATGCAGTGAGCCGGGCTCCAGCGGTGGGGCCAGGTAGTCCGATAGACCAGCCGTCAGGTCTGAAAACCCAACTGCATCAAGAGGTTTGTCTCAGGAGGCTGTGACAACCTGGTCAAGCTCTGGACGTAAGTCAAGGGGTCTTATGCACAACACCGCTATAGTTCTATAAAATCACAGAACATTTTCACTTACTTGCCGGAACATCTCTTATAGCCATAATTGTGTGAGCCACTTCATGGAAAGTGTTCCCAAATAGGTTCCTATGGTAAGTGAAGAATTGTAATATTAAATGGCTGCTAGACAGGTTTTGTATGTCTTCTTTCTTAGAGAGGAGGATGGCCAATGGAAGGAAGACCAGAAGCTGGAGGCTCACAGTGATTGGGTCAGAGATGTAGGCTGGGCTCCCTCCATAGGACTACCCAGCAGCACCATTGCTAGCTGCTCTCAGGTACGCCTCTACTGTTATCAGAGAAAAACAGTGTTGTGTTTGATTCAGGCTCATCTCATATGACCAACAAACTGCTGAAGGTCAATTCCAGTTTAGTTCATTCCGTTAATTCCAACAATTTGAAAAAGTGGCAGTTTTATTTAGAATAGAGATGTTTTCCACCTCAAATAAATGTCACTTCCTGAATTTAAATGGAGTTGAATACACGACCGCGTTCTATGATCTTGTATGGTCTGTTGGGACCCTCGTGAACGGCAGTTTAAAATAAAACTGTTTTTGTTGTGGTCTTGTTTGCTAGTGTGGCTAAGACATTTATCTCATAACAAAAACTCTCTCTTGCTGTCTGTGTGCAGGACGGCAGGGTATTCACCTGGACGTGTGACGGCCCTTCAGGTAACACGTGTGACGGCCCTTCAGGTAACACGTGTGACGGCCCTTCAGGTAACACGTGTGACGGCCCTTCAGGTAACACGTGTGACGGCCCTTCAGGTAACACGTGTGACGGCCCTTCAGGTAACACGTGTGACGGCCCTTCAGGTAACACGTGTGACGGCCCTTCAGGTAACACGTGTGACGGCCCTTCAGGTAACACGTGTGACGGCCCTTCAGGTAACACGTGTGACGGCCCTTCAGGTAACACGTGTGACGGCCCTTCAGGTAACACGTGTGACGGCCCTTCAGGTAACACGTGTGACGGCCCTTCAGGTAACACGTGGACGGCCCTTCAGGTAACACGTGGACGGCCCTTCAGGTAACACGTGTGACGGCCCTTCAGGTAACACGTGTGACGGCCCTTCAGGTAACACGTGGACGGCCCTTCAGGTAACACGTGTGACGGCCCTTCAGGTAACACGTGGACGGCCCTTCAGGTAACACGTGTGACGGCCCTTCAGGTAACACGTGTGACGGCCCTTCAGGTAACACGTGGACGGCCCTTCAGGTAACACGTGTGACGGCCCTTCAGGTAACACGTGTGACGGCCCTTCAGGTAACACGTGTGACGGCCCTTCAGGTAACACGTGTGACGGCCCTTCAGGTAACACGTGTGACGGCCCTTCAGGTAACACGTGGACGGCCCTTCAGGTAACACGTGTGACGGCCCTTCAGGTAACACGTGGACGGCCCTTCAGGTAACACGTGGACGGCTAAACTGCTTCACAAGTTCAACGACGTGGTGTGGCATGTCAGCTGGTCCATCACTGGAAACATCCTGGCTGTGTCCGGAGGGGACAACAAGGTCAGCACACACACACACACACATACACACCAAGACAACAAGGTCAGCACACACACACACACACACACACACACACACACCAAGGTCAGTACACCAAGACACCAAGGTCAGTACACACACACACCAAGATACTAAGGTCAGTACACACACACACCAAGATACTAAGGTCAGTACACACACACACACACACCAAGGTCAGAGGTGAATTGTTTACTCGTTCACTAGTGGGCCGAATAAATAAACCTTTTTCAATTTTCTGTCACAAATGTTGAAGGCGAAAATATGAAAGCAACTCTTTGTTCCCAGCAGTGATTTTGTTGGTGAAATGCCAGAAATGGGTACCATTTTAATCTGCAGCTGTATGGATGATTCACGCCCACTTAGCAGAAGCTTTTATCCACAGCGACTCAGTGCTGTCACAAATGATCCCCTTGTTTGTCTTTAATTGTGACTGTCGTTGCCTGTCTCTAGGTGACTCTGTGGAAGGAGTCTGCGGGCGGCCAGTGGGCCTGCATCAGCGACGTCAACATGGGCCAGGGAGCCGTATCAACCATCACAGATGGAGCGGCGAGGGAACAGTGATCCAGGAGGACATTTTACTCCTCCTCCTACCCCCACAGAGAATGAATGGGCTACTACTCCAGAGACTACTACCATCTAGCCTAGTCCCAGATCTGGGCTAACTACCACCTAGCCTAGTCCCAGATCTGGGCTAACTACCACCTAGCCTAGTCCCAGATCTGGGCTAACTACCACCTAGCCTAGTCCCAGATATGGGCTAACTACCACATAGCCTAGTCCCAGATCTGGGCTAACTACCACCTAGTCCCAGATCTGGGCTAACTACCACCTAGTCCCAGATCTGGGCTAACTACCACCTAGCCTGGTCCCAGATCTGGGCTAACTACCTCCTAGCCTGGTCCCAGATCTGGGCTAACTACCTCCTAGCCTAGTCCCAGATCTGGGCTAACTACCTCCTAGCCAAGTCCCAGATCTGGGCTAACTACCACCTAGCCTAGTCCCAGATCTGGGCTAACTACCACCTAGCCTAGTCCCAGATCTGGGCTAACTACCACCTAGCCTGGTCCCAGATCTGGGCTAACTACCTCCTAGCCTAGTCCCAGATCTGGGCTAACTACCACCTAGCCTAGTCCCAGATCTGGGCTAACTACCACCTAGCCTGGTCCCAGATCTGGGCTAACTACCTCCTAGCCTAGTCCCAGATCTGGGCTAACTACCTCCTAGCCTAGTCCCAGATCTGGGCTAACTACCTCCTAGCCTAGTCCCAGATCTGGGCTAACTACCTCCTAGCCTAGTCCCAGATCTGGGCTAACTACCACCTAGCCTTGTCCCAGATCAGGGCTAACTACCACCTAGTCCCAGATCTGGGCTAACTACCGCTTGTTAAACTCAGGAGCAGAGCTTCTCGCTCTTTGTAACGGACCATATTTTATGACATTTTCTTACAGACTGTTTAAGGTGTCATCGTCTCCGATGATCCAGCTTAAATAGTTCTTCTATAACATGATCCAATTTATTTGTTGGCTCAGTAAAACACTGGGTTAAGTCACAAATGGCACCCTATTCCCTATATAGTGCACTACTTTAGACCAGAGCCCTATTCCCTATATAGTGCACTACTTTTGGCCATGTTTCGCAAATAGGTTTTGGCCTTTTATATAGGGAATCGTATGCCATTTGAGATGTGGTCCATGCATGGTTGTCATGAAACTCCACTTTCCACAGCTCCTGAACTTCAAGTGTTAATAAATTATTAAATAATGAAGTGTTATTTTTACTAGTTTGTTTTAATGATACTCGTTTAATGCAAAATTATGCAAATGGAGGTTGAAATTAGAATATTAAATGGTGAACATTGCAGGAAACAGCTTTAAACCTGCTCAGACAAAGATTTATACTTGCTTGTCAAATATGAAACTGTTGAGATTTTCCAATTGATTGTTAAAAGCGAGAATGTTACATTTTCATCTTTTCAAGTGATTAAAAAAATAACTTCAAAGGGAAAATCTGTATAGCTCAGCGGAAGATGTTGGATAAATTAACGTAGTTCACTCAGGCCGTTTACCATTGGGGAATAAAATTGCCAGTTCCTGTCAGCTTAACAGGTTGGCTCTCTGGCTTTGGTCTGCTTAGTTCATTTGACTACAATTGAACCAAAAAATAACAGCGAGTGGATTGTCTCGCTTCTGGCTCGGCTATTTATTCCGTGCCAAAAGCCATATTTGTCTATAACAGATCCTAACAGGGATGGGAAAACTCCAGTGTTCAGGGGCTTGATTGGTGACACACTATTACCCCAGCTGATACACACCTGACTCCAGTAATCAACTAATCATCGTCTCCAGTTTACAGTACAATTCGTTTTGTCAGGTGTGTTAGCTAGCGCTGAGAACCTGTGATACCAATCAGGCCCCCTAAGAACTGGAGTTCCCCGTCCCTGCATCAGATGGTCAGACACTGTGGGAGTTTGATTATGCTGAAACCTGGGTGCACCGAGTTATGGCCCGTGTCGTGACTGGGGAAAAAATAGTGAGGGAGGAGCGTCCTCGACAAACCATAACAGTAATCTGCTCCTCCTGGTGATTTTCAACAAGGCAGCATGGTGTATTGTTCAGGAACATGTCTTTTCCATAAAATATGTTTGAATTTTCAAACTAGTTTTCATGGGCAAGGCAGGTAACGCACATATTTGGGATTTTTATCAAGAGCAAACCCTTAAACGTGAAAACTCTGAATCTTAAATCATAACTCCACGTGCCCGACATGTCACTTTGTTTTGAGACTGATTCACCATCAGCTTTGAGTGAAGCACACGGCTCATACCCGGGAGACAGCCAGGTGAAAACTGTCCGGGTAACCAGGCCACCTTAATTGAATCCCCTCATTGGTCGTGGTCCCATTACATTGCATCAACCAATAGTTGCGTGCCACGTCAAAGACTGTGCCGTCAGGCACCAGATTGCTATAACATGATGTGGTTAGCTGATATGTAAAATACCTATCCAGGCGTTGTAAGATCTGGGATGCGTCAGCAATGTAGTCGGGCAGGAAGGCACTCAAGGTCAGCAACATGGACCTGTGGGAGTGCACCAACAAGGTTACGGTGGATGAGGAGATCCCGGAGCTGATGATGGAGATTAGCCACATCCTCCGAAAGGCACTCCACCATCACCAGGAAAGTTCTCTGCTAAAACCACCAAAGGCAAAAGGAAAAGAGGGCACCAAAGAAACACCAAGAGAGGCGCCAAAGAAACACCAAGAGAGGTGCCAAAGAAACACCAAGAGAGGTGCCAAAGAAACACCAAGAGAGGTGCCAAAGAAACACCAAGAGAGGTGCCAAAGAAACACCAAGGAACGCCTAGAGAGGTGCCAAAGAAACACCTAGGAACACCTAGAGAGGTGCCATTTGGCAAATCTGACCATAACTCTATCCTCCTGATTCCTGCTTACAAGCAAAAATTAAAGCAGGAAGCACCAGTGACTCGGTCTATAAAAAAGTGGTCAGATGAAGCAGATGCTAAGTTACAGGACTGTTTTGCTAGCACAGACTGGAATATGTTCCGGGATTTTTCCTATGGCGTTGAGGACACCACATCAGCAACTGGCTTTATCAATAAGTGCATTGAGTACGTCGTCTCAACAGTGACTGTACGTACATACCCAAACCAGAAGCCATAGATTACAGGCAACATTTGCAAACAAGCAAAGCATCAATACAGGACTAGGATCGAATCGTACTACACCGGCTCCAACGCTTGTCGGATGTGGCAGGGCTTGCAAACTATTACAGACTACAAAGGGAAGCACAGCCGAGAGCTGTCCAGTGACACGAACCTACCAGTCGAGCTAAATAGCATCAGCTGTTCCGGACGACTGTGTGATCATGCTCTCCGCAGCCGATGTAAGACCTTTAAACAGGTCAACATTCACAAGGCCGCTGGGCCAGACGGATTACCATGACGTGTACTCCGAGCATGTGCTGACCAACTGGCAAGTGTCTTCACTGACATTTTCAACCTCTCTCTGTCTGAGTCTGTAATACCTACATGTTTCAAGCAGACCACCATAGTCCCTGTGCCCAAGAACACTAAAGTAACCTGCCTAAATGACTACCGACCCGTAGCACTCACGTCTGTAGCCATGAAATGCTTTGAAAGGCTGGTCATGGCTCACATCAACACCATTATCCTAGAAACCCTAGACCCACTGTAATCTGCATACTGCACCAACAGATCCACTGATGATGCAATCTCTATTGCACTCCACACTAACATTTCCCACCTGACAAAAGGAACACCTATGTGAGAATGCTATTCATTGACTACAGCTCAGCGTTCAACACCATAGTGCCCTCAAAGCTCATCACTAAGCTAAGGACCCTGGGACTAAACACCTCCCTCTGCAACTGGATCCTGGACTTCCTGCCGGGCCACCCCCAGGTGGTAAGGGTAGGTAACAACACATCCGCCACGCTGATCCTCAACACGGGGGCCCCTCAGGGGTGCGTGCTCAGTCCCCTCCTGTACTCCCTGTTCACTCATGACTGCACGGTCAGGCACGACTCCAACACCATCATTAAGTTTGCCGATGACACAACGACAACGATGAGCCAGCCTATAGGGAGGAGGTCAGAGACCTGACCGTGTGGTGCCAGGACAACAACCTCTCCCTCAACGTGATCAAGACAAAGGAGATGATTGTGGACCACAAGAAAAAGGATGACTGAGCACGGCCCCATTCTCATCGACGGGGCTGTAGTGGAGCAGGTTGAGAGCTTCAAGTTCCTTGGCGTCCACAACAAACTAACATTGTCCAAGCACACCAAGACAGTTATGAAGAGGGCATGACTAAACCTATTTCCCCTCAGGAGACTGAAAAGATTTGGCATGGGTCCTCAGATCCTCAAAAGGTTTTACAGCTGCGCCATCGAGAGCATCCTGACTGGTTGCATCACTGCCTGGTATGGCAACTGCTCGGCCTCCCACCGCAAGGCTCTACAGAGGGTAGTGCGTATGGCCCAGTACGTCACTGGGGCGAGGCTTCCTGCCATCCAGGACCTCTATACTAGGGGGTGTCAGAGGAGGCCCTAAAAATTGTCAGAGACTCCAGCCACCCTAGTCATAGACTGTTCTCTCTGCTACCGCACGGCAAGCGGTACCGGAGCGCCAAGTCTAGGTCCAAGAGGCTTCTAAACAGCTTCTACCCCCAAGCCATAAGACTCCTGAACAGCTAATCAAATGGCTACCCAGACTATTTGCATTGCCCCGCCCCCCTTCTCTCTCTTATTATCTATGCATAGCCACTTTAATAACTCTACCTACATGTACATATTACCTCAATTACCTCGACACCGGTGCCCCCGCACATTGACTCTGTACCCCCTGTATATAGCCTCCACATTGACTCTGTACCGGTACCTCCTGTATATAGCCTCCACATTGACTCTGTACTGGTACCTCCTGTATACAGCCTCCACATTGACTCTGTACCGGTACCCCCTGTATATAGCCTCCACATTGACTCTGTACCGGTACCCCCTGTATATAGCCTCCACATTGACTCTGTACCGGTACCCCCTGTATATAGCCTCCACATTGACTCTGTACCGGTACCCCCTGTATATAGCCTCCACATTGATTCTGTACCGTAACACCCTGTATATAGCCTCCACATTGATTCTGTACCGGTACCCCCTGTATATAGCCTCCACATTGACTCTGTACCGGTACCCCCTGTATATAGCCTCCACATTGACTCTGTACCGGTACCCCCTGTATATAGCCTCCACATTGACTCTGTACCGGTACCCCCTGTATATAGCCTCCACATTGATTCTGTACCGGTACCCCCTGTATATAGCCTCCACATTGACTCTGTACCGGTACCCCCTGTATATAGCCTCCACATTGACTCTGTACCGGTACCCCCTGTATATAGCCTCCACATTGACTCTGTACCGGTACCCCCTGTATATAGTCTCCACATTGACTCTGTACCGGTACCCCCTGTATATAGCCTCCACATTGACTCTGTACCGGTACCCCCTGTATATAGCCTCCACATTGACTCTGTACCGGTACCCCCTGTATATAGCCTCCACATTGACTCTGTACCGGTACCCCCTGTATATAGCCTCCACATTGACTCTGTACCGGTACCTCCTGTATATAGTCTCCACATTGACTCTGTACCGGTACACCCTGTATATAGCCTCCACATTGATTCTGTACCGGTACCCCCTGTATATAGCCTCCACAAAGACTCTGTACCGGTACCCCCTGTATATAGCCTCCACATTGACTCTGTACCGGTACCCCCTGTATATAGCCTCCACATTGACTCTGTACCGGTACCTCCTGTATATAGTCTCCACATTGACTCTGTACCGGTACCCCCTGTATATAGCCTCCACATTGACTCTGTACCGTAACACCCTGTATATAGCCTCCACATTGACTCTGTACCGGTACCCCCTGTATATAGCCTCCACATTGACTCTACCGTAACACCCTGTATATAGCCTCCACATTGACTCTGTACCGGTACCCCCTGTATATAGCCTCCACATTGACTCTGTACCGTAATACCCTGTATATAGTCTCCACATTGACTCTGTACCGTAATACCCTGTATATAGCCTCCACATTGACTCTGTACCGTAATACCCTGTATATAGCCTCCACATTGACTCTGTACCGTAATACCCTGTATATAGCCCCGCTATTGTTATTTACTGCAGCTCTTTAATTATTTGTTATTCTTATCTCTTACCTTTTTTTAGGTATTTTCTTAAAACTACATTGTTGGTTAAGGGCTTGTAAGTAAGCATTTCACTGTAAGGTCTACCTACACCTGTTGTATTCGGCGCACGTGACAAATAAAATTTGATTTGATCATCATCACTACCATCCTCATCACTACGACCACCATCATCACCTGTACCATAATCATCATCACTACCATCATCCTCATCACTACCACCATCATCATCATCACCACTACCATCATCATCCCCATCACTATCACCATCATCATCATCACCACTACCATCATCATCCCCATCACTATCATCATCCTCATCACTGCAACCATCACCATCTTCATCACCACTACCATCATCATCATCACTACCATCATCCCCATCACTATCACCATCATCATCATCACTGCAACCATCACCATCTTCATCATCATCATTCAGCTCTCTGAGGAGGAATAGAACTGCAACTGAGGTAACATGTTTAGCAGTGCCATCTCAGTGTGTGTGTGTAAGAGAGAGAGAGTAGCGTATAGAATATTCAACTAAATAGATTCATCCTAATTAACCATTTTCCGCCATTTTATAATGCCATAAGCATTGTCATGTTTGAGAAAATCACGAGCTTAGAAGTGTTAGGATCAGACAGATGGGCTGTTGAGGATTCTGCCTCCTCCGCTACTGAAGCCAGTGAGATGTCAAACCGAGTAGCCTATCAGCGGAGACTCCGACCCCGAGCGTTCCTGTTCTGAGACGTGCAAGCAGCGGCGCAAGTCTCTCTGCTTCCCAAGCGGTGTGTGATGCTCTCTGTCTCTCTCTGCTTCTCACTTATGGCCACGAATAACAAACTTCACAACAACAACAGAAAAATATGATGCAAAACGTGTCATACAGGTATTTCTGCCTGCTTGAATGAGACGCATCCAGCTGCAGCCCCGCAATGACCCCTGAAGTGACCCCGGCAATCAATAGAACATCGTTCAGAGATTCACAAATACAGTATACAGTAGCATTCAACAAAAGTAATATTCAAAATGGGTGAATCTTTCCTTTAAGCCAAAAACAAGGTTTGTCGGGGAGGATGGCGTTATAACGCCAACGGTACGTTTACCAAGCCAAAAGGTTGCGTGTTTGAATCACATCTCATCTAGTACTTTTTTTTAAGCTAATTTGCAACTACTTAACATGTTAGCTAACCCTTCCCCTAACCCTAACCTTAACCCAGGCTATCCTAAATTCGGTCCTTGGGATGCCAAGGGATAGGCATTTTAGTTTTTTGCCTTAAAATAATAAATGAATCATCATGCTTTGATCATTTGAATCAGCCGTGTGGTGTTAGGGCAAAAAACAAAACGTGCACTTCTTGGGGTTTCGAGGAGCAGGTTCGGGAAATGCTGCCTTAACCCCTAACCCCTAGCTAAGCTAAGGTTAGCCACACCATATTGGAATTTGTAACAGATCATATGCATTACAAATTCGTAACATTTTGTACAGATTCCAATTTTTATTGTATTTTACCTTTATTTAACTAGGAAAGTCAGTTAAGAACAAATGTCTTATTTACAATGACGGCCTACAGAAAGGCAAAAGGCGTTCTGCGGGGACGGGGGCCTATAAAAAAGAAATACAATATAAATATAGGACAAAACACTCTACACAACAAGAGAGACAACACTACATAAAGAGAGACCTAAGACAACAACACAGCATGGTAGCAACACAACATGACAACAACATGGTAGCAACACAACATGGTAGCAACACCACATTGTAGTAGCACAAAACATGGTACACGCATTGGGCACAGTCAACAGCACAAAGGGCAAGAAGGTAGAGACAATAATACATCACACAAAGCAGCCACAACTGTCAGTAAGAGTGTCCATGATTGAGTCTTTGAATGAAGAGATTGAGATAAAACTGTCCAGTTTGAGTGTTTGTTGCAGCTCGTTCCAGTCGCTAGCTGCAGCGAACTGAGAAGAGGAGCGACCCAGGGATGTGTGTGCTTTGGGGAGCTTTAACAGAATGTGACTGGCAGAACGGGTGTTGTATGTGGAGGATGAGGGCTGCAGTCGATATCTCAGATACGGGGAGGGAGGCCTAAGAGGGTTTTATAAATAAGCATTAACCAGTGGGTCTTGCGACGGATATACAGTGATGACCAGTTTACAGAGGAGTATAGAGTGCAGTAATGTGTCCCATAAGGAGCATTGGTGGCAAATCTGAAGGCCGAATGGTAAAGAACATCTAGCTGCTCAAGAGCAGCTTTACCTGTCGATCTATAAATTATGTCTCCGTAATCTAGCATGGGTAGGATGGTCATCTGAATCAGGGTTAGTTTGGCAGCTGGGGTGAAAGAGGAACGATTACGATAGAGGAAACCAAGTCTAGATGTAACTTTAGCCTGCAGCTTTGATATGTGCTGAGAGAAGGACAGTGCACCGTCTAGCCATACTCCCAAGTACTTGTATGAGGTGACTACCTAAAGCTCTAAACCCTCAGAGGTAGTAATAACACCTGTGGGAGGAGGGGCATTCTTCTTACCAAACCACATGACCTTGGTTTTGGAGGTGTTCAGGACAAGGTTAAGGGTAGAGAAAGCTTGTTGGACACTAAGAAAGCTTTGTTGTAGAGCAGTGGTTCCCAAAATGTTTATAGTCCCGTACCTCTTCAAACATTCAACCTCCAGCTGTGTACCCCCTCTAGCACCAGGGTCAGCGCACTCTCAAATGTTGTTTTACTATACGATACATTTATTAAACATAAGAATGAGTGTGAGTTTTTGTCACTACCCGGCTCGTGGGAAGTGACAAAGAGCTCTTATAGGACCAGGGCACAAATAATAATATAATAATAATCAATACTTTTGCTCTTTATTTAACCATCTTACATATAAAACCTTATTTGTTCATCGAAAATGGTGAATAACTCACCACAGGTTAATGAGAAGAGTGTACTTGAAAGGATGCACATAACTCTGCAATGTTGGGTTGTATTGGAGAGAGTCTCTTAAATCATGTTCCACACAAAGTCTGTGCCTGTATTTAGTTTTCATGCTAGTGAGGGCCGAGAATCCACTCTCACATAGGTATGTGATTGCAAAGGGCATCAGTGTCTTAACAGCGCGATTTGCCAAGACAGGATACTCTGAGCGCAGCCCAATCCAGAAATCTGGCAGTGGCTTCTGATTAAATAAAATGTTCAAAGAACCACTTGCTGCAATTTCGATGAAATACATCACCCAGATAGACCAGTCGTGTGAGAAACTTGTCATCATGCAAGCGGTCAGACAAGTGAAAATTATGCACAGTAAAGAAAGCTTTAAGCTCGTCTCTCAATTCAAAAAAACGTGTCAATACTTTGCCCCTTAATAACCAGCGCACTTCTGTATGTTGTAAAAGTGTTACATGGTCGCTGCCCATATCATTGAATAGTGCAGAAAATACACGAGAGTTCAGGGGCCTTGCTTTAACAAAGTTAACAATTTTTACTGTAGTGTCCAAAACGTCTTTCTAGCTGTCAGGCATTCCCTTGGCAGTAAGAGCCTCTCGGTGAATGCTGCAGTGTACCCAAGTGGCGTTGGGAGTAACTGCTTGCACGCGCGTTACCACTCCACTATGTCTCCCTGTCATGTCTTTTGCACCATCAGTACAGATACCAACATGAGCAGCAGCTACGTTTGGCTACATAGGGACCGTTAGTCGAATTCCCGCGAGAGAGTAACGGTTAATGTGAGTGGATGTTAATTATTTGACTAGGCTACCTGTATTTGACATTGTGTTGTTATTTCGCTGAACACTAGATGGTTTAATTTTATTTTTGGCAGTGGAACAAGGCTACTCAGGCAAGAAAAAAACCTCACCCAAATGTATAGACCCGTTGGAAAATATAAATGGACTGTTTGAAAATGTTTTTTTATAATTACAACAACAACAAAATTTTTATTTTTTTATTTTTTTAAATTTTATCCCCTTTTCTCCCCAATTTTTCGTGGTATCCAATAGCTAGTAATTACTATCTTGTCTCATCGCTACAACTCCCGTACGGGCTCGGGAGAGACGAAGGTCGAAAGCCATGCGTCCTCCGAAGCACAACCCAACCAAGCCGCACTGCTTCTTAACACAGCGCGCCTCCAACCCGGAAGCCAGCCGCACCAATGTGTCGGAGGAAACACCGTGCACCTGGCCCCCTTGGTTAGCGCGCACTGCGCCCGGCCCGCCACAGTAGTCGCTGGAGCGCGATGAGACAAGGATATCCCTACCGGCCAAACCCTCCCTAACCTGGACGACGCTAGGCCAATTGTGCGTCGCCCCACGGACCTCCCGGTCGCGGCCGGCTGCGACAGAGCCTGGGCGCGAACCCAGAGACTCTGAACCCAGAGACTCTAGACCACTGCGCCACCCGGGAGGCCAAAAATAATATTTTTTAATGTGAATCACATTTTTATTTACATTTTTATTTACCCCAGACGGCATTGTCAGATTTGTGTGGTGTGTGTCTATTCGACTTGGCAGAATTCCAAATCCCCAGTTTGGGAATACTTGTCATTTAACACAAAATCCAGGGAGGGGCCAGCTGAGTATCCAAGATGGCGCAGCAGTAAGACGTGTTTGTTTTCGTCCCATGTAAATATTGTCTTTTTCTGGGGGGTTTTGTATACATTTCAATCTCTTTTTTTTCATTTTCGAAATAAACATACATTCCTGCAGCCCAGCTCAACCAATGTGGTACGGATCAGCTATTTTTTTTAGACCTTATAACTGGAACCTCCATCAGAAGCTAGCCAGCTAATTAGCTACTAGCTATTTTCCACTACATCACCGGATTCCTGCCGCAAGCTCTGGACCATAACACCGGATTTTCTAGTTGCTAGCTAGTTGCTACCGAGGAGCTATTGTGGCTAACGCCCTTGTCCAGAAACATGCACCAGTTAGCCCCAAGCTAGGCCCATCTCCCGTCTAGCAAACGAAGTACACCAACTACAACACTTCTCTTGCCAATTGGCCTGGACCCTTTGTCGACACGGAGCCCCGCCGATCCATCATGACTGGTCTGCTGACGTAACTCGGCCGATGTGCTCTCAACCGGCTTCTGTGTTGTGGATGTTTGGTGATCCATCTGCTAGCGTCGGCCTGCTAGCTCCCTGAATGCCGTGTCTCCCGCTCACTCAACATAGTAATCGACTACCGAACTGTGCCCTGTTTCATCTAGTGCTGCTCATTGGACCCTATGATCACTCGGCTACACAGCCGATGCCTGCTGGACTGTCCATTAACACAAACCGGAACCCCCAACAGAAGCTAGCCAGCTAACTAGCTACTAGCTAGTAGTCAGCTAGCCACTGCTAGCGGTCATCAGCTAACCTTAGCCCGGTCAACTCCTGCCAGTCTGCACAGCGCGATTCAACCCAGAGCATACCGGACTGCTTTACCTCCACCAAATCTCCATATCTACGGATTCCTACCGCAAGCTCTGAACCTTTTCACCTGGATCAGCGCAGCTAGCTAGCTGCTATCCGAGTGGCTACTCCTGGCTAACGTCTCTGTCGTAGCCAGGAGTCCGAAGCAAGCACCAGTTAGCCGGGAACTAGCCTTGTGCTAGGCCCATCACCCGGCTAGCTGAAGAGGTCCATCAGCCACTCCTTGGGCTACAATACCTATTTTGCCAATTGGCCTGGACCCCTTTTACTGCTGAAACAGAGCCCCGCCGATCCATCACGACTGGTCTACCGACGTAATCTGCCCGAGGGGGTTTCAACAGGATCCTCCGTCGCGACGTCCCCTGAAGGCCCATCCGCTAGCCTGCTAGCCACGGCCCGCTAGCTGTCTAGAGCATATCGGACTGTTAGCTGAAGAGGTCCATCAGCCAATTTCTTGGGCTACAATACCTATTTTGTCAATTGGCCTGGACCCTTTTACTGCCTTTACGGAGCCCCGCCGATCCATCATGTCTGGTCTGCTGACGTAACCGTCTGAGGGGGCTACAACAGACTCTTACGTCGCGACGTCCCCCTAAGGCCCTTCTGCTAGTCTGCTAGCCCCGGCCCGCTAGCTGTCTGAATCGCCGTGTCTTCAGCTCGCCTAGCTACTCACTGGTCCCTATGATCACTCGGCTATGCATGCCTCTCCCTAATGTCAATATGCCTTGTCCATTGCTGTTTTGGTTAGTGATTATTGTCTTATTTCACTGTAGAGCCTCCACCCTGCTCATTATGCTTTAGCTAGCCCTTTTGTTCCACCTCCCACACATGCGGTGACCTCACCTGGTTTAAATGGTGTCTCTAGAGACAAAACCTCTCTCATCGTCACTCAATGCCTAGGTTTACCTCCACTGTATTCACATCCTACCATACCCTTGTCTGTACATTATGCCTTGAATCGATTCTTCCGCGCCCAGAAACCTGCTCCTTTTACTCTCTGTTCCAAACGCACTAGATGACTAGTCCTTATAGCCTTTAGCTGTACCCTTATCCTACTCCTCCTCTGTTCCTCTGGTGATGTAGAGGTTAATCCAGGCCCGGCAGCGCCTAGCTCCACTCCCATTCCCCAGGCGCTCTCATTTGTTGACTGTAACCGTAAAAACCTTGGTTTCATGCATGTTAACATTAGAAACCTCTTCCCTAAGTTGTTTTATTCACTGCTTTAGCACACTCTGCCAACCCTGATGTCCTAGCCGTGTCTGAATCCTGGTTTAGGAAGGCCACCAAAAATCCAGAAATGTTCATCCCTAACTATAACATTTTCCGACAAGATAGAACTGCCAAAGGGGGTGGAGTTTCAATCTACTGCAGAGATAGCCTGCAGAGTTCTGTCATACTATCCAGGCATGTGCCCAAACAATTCGAGCTTCTACTTCTAAAAATCCACCTTTCCAGAAACAAGTCTCTCACCGTTGCCGGTTGTTATAGACCACCTTCAGCCCCCAGCTGTGCCCTGGACACCATATGTGAATTGATTGCCCCCCATCTATCTTCAGAGCTCGTACTGTTTGGTGACCTAAACTGGGATATGCTTAACACCCCGGCCGTCCTACAATCTAAGCTAGATGCCCTCAATCTCACAAAAATGATCAATGAACCTACCAGGTACAACCCCAAATCCTAAAACACTTCAGCGAGCAGGCCTTTCTAATCGACCTGGCCCGGGTATCCTGAAAGGATATTGACCTCATTCCGTCAGCAGAGGATGCCTGGTTATTCTTTAAAAGTGCTTTCCTCACCATCTTAAATAAGCATGCCCCATTAAAAAAATGTAGAACCAGGAACAGATATAGTCCTTGGTTCACTCCAGACCTGTCTGCCCTTGACCAGCACAAAAACATCCTGTGGCGTACTGCATTAGCATCAAATATCACCCGCGATATGCAACTTTTCAGGGAAGTCAGGAACCAACTCAGTCAGTTAGGAAAGCTAAGGCTAGCTTTTTCAAACAGAAATTTGCATCCTGTAGCACAAACTCCAAAATGTTCTGGGACACTGTAAAGTCCATGGAGAATAAGAGCACCTCCTCCTAGCTGCCTACTGCACTGAGGCTAGGAAACACTGTCACCACCGATAAATCCACGATAATTGAGAATTTCCATAAGCATTTTTCTATGGCTGGCCATGCTTTCCACCTGGATACCCCTACCCCGGTCAACAGCCCTGCACCCCCCACAGCAACTTGCCCAAGCCTCCCCCATTTCTCCTTCACCCAAATCCAGATAGCTGAAAGAGTTGCAAAATCTGGCCCCTCAAATCAGCTGGGCTAGACAATATGGACCCTCTCTTTCTAAAATTATCCGCCGCAATTGTTGCAACCCCTATTACTAGCCTGTTCAACCCTTTTTTCGTATCGTCTGAGATCCCCAACGATTGGAAAGCTGCCGCGGTCATCACCCTCTTCAAAGGGGGAGACACTCTATACCCAAACTGTTACAGACCTATATCAATTCCTATCTATCTTACCCTGCCTTTCTAAGGTCTTCAAAAGCCAAGTTAACAAACAGATCACCGACCATTTCGAAACCCACCGTATCTTCTCCGCTATGCAATCTGGTTTCTGAGCTGGCCATGAGTGCACCTCAGCCACACTCAAGGTCCTAAACGTTATCATAGCCACCATTGATAAAATACAATACTGTGCAGCCGTATTCATCGACCTGGCCAAGGCTTTCGACTCTGTCAATCATCCCATTCTTATCGGCAGACTCAACAGCCTTGGTTTCTCAAAAGACTGCCTCACCTGGTTCACCAACTACTTCTCAGACAGAGTTCAGTGTGTCAAATCGGAGGGCCTGTTGTCCGGACCTCTGGCAGTCTCTATATGGGTGCCACAGGGTTCAATTCTCGGGCCGACTCTTTTCTCTGTATACATCAATGATGTCGCTCTTGCTGCTGGTGATTCTCTGATCCATCTCTGTGCAGACGACACCATTCTTTATACTTCTGGCCCTTCTTTGGACACTGTGTTAGCTAACCTCCAGATGAGCTTCAATGCCACACAACTCTCCTTCCATGGCCTCCAACTGCTCTTAAATGCAAGTAAAACTAAATGCATGCGCTTCAACCGATCGCTGTCTGTATCTACCCGCCTGTCCAGCATCACTACTCTGGACAGTTCTGACTTAGAATATATGGACAACTACAAATACCTAGGTGTCTGGTTAGACTGTAAATCTAGAATCGGCTTCCTATTTCGTAACAAAGCATCCTTCACTCATGCTGCCAAACATACCCTCGTAAAACTGACTATCCTACCGATCCTTGACTTCGGCGATGTTATTTACAAAATAGCCTCCAACACTCTACTCAGCAAATTGGATGCAGTCTATCACAGTCCCATCTGTTTTGTCACCAAAGCCCCATATATATTCCCCACCACTGCGACCTGCATGCTCTCGTTGGCTGGCCCTCGCTTCATATTCGTTGCCAAACCCACTGGCTCCAGCTCATCTATAAGTCTTTGCTAGGTAAAGCCCCGCCTCATCTCAGCTCACTGGTCACCATAGCAGCACCCACCCGTAGCACGCGCTCCAGCAGGTATATTTCACTGGTCACCCCCAAAGCCAATTCCTCCTTTACTTCCCTAATCTTACGTCATTTGCACACACTGTATATAGATTTTTTCTATTGTGTTACTGACTGTACGTTTATTTATTCCATGTGTAACACTTAGATTGCACACAGGTGGATTTTATTTAACTAATTATGTGACTTCTGAAGGTCATTGGTTGCACCAGATCTTATTTAGGGGCTTCATAGCAAAGGGGGGAAATACATATGCATGCACCACTTTTCCGTTTGTAATTATTATATATATTTTTTAAAACAAGTAATTTTTTTCATTTCACTTCACCAATTTGGACTATTTTGTGTATTTCCATTACATGAAACCAAATGACAGGTTGTAATGAAACAAAATTGGAAAAACGCCAAGGGGGTGAATTCTTTTGCAAGGCACTGTAGCATATCATCAAATGGTCTGAGGTGGATTTCACGTTTACCATGTTACGTCTACCCCTGAGCGCAGGTTGCCAAAAAGGACCAACGTCCATCTGTTTAGGGTCTGTTTTTTTGCTAACACTTCCCGGGACTCGCACTCTCTCTGAAGTGCCGAAAAGAGACACTTACTGCGGCGCTCGCTGACACATAATCCGAAGCGAAGTAGCCGTTTACGACCGTTCTCCTCCGTCATCATCGTTTGCCTTACTACAACATTATTATCTCTGTTCAGAGACCGCTTTCATCTTTACCAACATGCCGGGCTGGAGAATAAAACTGACTTTATGTCTGCAGAGAATGAACGAACAAGGTAAGACCGAGGTTTTTTTTATTATGAAAACCAAGCAAAAGGCGATGTTGCTTGTGATGCTGAGGTTTGTCATTGCTTTCTGATCTTAGATATTTAGGCACAATATTGGAAGCTGTGTTGAATGAAATGAGGGGTCGTTTTGATGTCGTATCAGGCTGGAATCAAACGCTACTAGACTCAGAGCTGCGCGCCGCTCATAGCAGCACGTGTCTTTATGATTTTAGTTCCCGCTTTCCTCTTGCTACAGCTGTGTTGTTACAATATGTGTTTTTCATTATGACTGGTTCTGTAGCCTAGCCTTGGGTTCACAGATTGTGTGGTTCCGTAGTCAACTGGTTCTGGGTCAGATGTGTGTGTGTGTGTGTGTCTATTCGACTTGGCAGAATTCCAACTCACTCTGTTGTCTATTTAGGCTACTTTACAATAAATTGTCATTATGCACATGTATGGAGTCCGTGGATTTTAGTCTGAAACACTGTTACTTCGTGGGCTACAGTAGATGTGCCGTACCAGTGCTTTACCTCTAAAGGATGTGACGTGACAATGAGTATACATTTGAATTACTGGAGAAATAACTTTTGCTATCACTGTATGTTTGGGTTTATGTGCCAGCCAGGCATACAGTAGGTCACCTGAACTCTCCTGCTAGTTTTGCAATGCATTTGGAGTCAGAGGTGGGATTTTAAAGGGAGAGGCTCAACCCGACCTTTTATCTTGTGCCTCTGCATAAATATTATCATGGGAGGAATGCAGGGAAGCCAACTGGTTCAGTTGAGGAAAGACCGGTAACAGGTAATCAGTCCCAGTATCTTGTCTGTAAACCAAGATACTATATGAACAGGTAAGAAACCATGTTTTTTTGAAAACCAGGAAATTAGTTGTTGAACTGCTAGGTGTTCTCTCAGCCTCATGGAAAAACGTGTAGAATAGCAGGAAATTAGCTTTAAAAATGCAAAAATTCTATCAGCCTCATTGCAAAATGTATAGAAATAGAATGAGGTTTGCTATAAAACTTCACATTTTGGGGTGTGTGTGTTTTAAGTGTACTTTCTAATCCGAGCCAAGAGGTGGGGGACTGTCTGAAGGTGTCGTGATCTTATCATCAGGCCGGGGGTTGGTGGGGGGCCGGGTAAACCAGGATGGTAGCCTGGCTACAAGACAGAGTAAAGGGAGGTTAACTACTGTGCAGATTTTCACGGCAGGTTATTTCTCCAGGCACTTCTCCATCGCAATGATGTTGTAAACATACTATTACGATTCTATAAACTCATGTGCTCGATATTACAAGAGAAGATGTACTTCATTAGTTCCCCCTCCCTGATACACACACACACACACACACACACACGCACACACACACACACACACACACACACACACACACACACACACACACACACACACACACACACACACACACACAACTAAACTGGGTGGCAGGTAGCCTAGTGGTTAGAGCGTTGGGCCAGTAACTGAAAAGTTGCTGGATCGAATCCCAGAGCTGGCAAGTTAAAACATCTGTCGTTCTGCCCCTGAGCACGGCCGTTAACCCACTGTTCCCTGGGTGCCGACGATGTCGATTTAAGGCAGCCCCCCCCCCCCCCCCCCCCCCCCCGCACCTCTCTGATTCAGAGGGGTTGGGTTAAATGTGGAAGAGACATTTCAGTTGAAGGCGTTCAGTTGTACAACTGACTAGGTATCCCCCTTTCCCCTTTCAAGTAACCCAGATTGTCTGTATACCAAGGCTGCTTCCTATATTTAGTGTACTACTTTAGACAAGGGCTCACATAGGGATGCAACCCAAGAGTTAGTGTTTTAATGTGAAAATAAAGCTATGCACTTTTGTTATTGCCCGGTTTCACACTCCGTTTATCAAGCTCTCTAAATATGCTACTAAATATGCCATTTTTATAAAATATAATATTGATGAACATGTGTGAATGATTCGGATAATCATGTCCGTAGATTCGTGAGTGTATGCTAGAGTAATTATGGCGGTACATTCATCCCTGCAGGGAACATTAACATAATTGCACTATAGCACGCTGACACTATTAGGTGTTTTTAGGTGTTAATTACTGGCTGTGTAGTCTGTGTACTCACGGCTGTGTAGTCTGTGTACTCACATCTGTGTAGGCTGTGTACGCACGGATGTGTACTCACGTCTGTGTACTCGCGTCTGTGTACTCACGCCTGTGCAGTCTGTGTACTCACGGCTGTGTAGTCTGTGTACTCACGGCTGTGTAGTCTGTGTACTCACGGCTGTGTAGTCAGTGTGAGATGGAGCTTTCCAAACAGTTTATTGTACAGATGGTGTGTGTGCGTGCATGCACATGTTTCAAGCGTGTGTATGTGCATTTGTGTGTGCGCGTGTTGCCCTGACTACCCTGAGGGCATTGCAGCCCCCCCAACATGGGTCTGTACCATAACGCCACAGCTTGGGACTGTCATGTCTGACTGATCACTGTTGGCATGCATGATCGCTCAGTAAAAGCAGACATTTTATTTTATTTTACACTTCATTTTCTTTCTACCTTCCTTCTGCTGTGCTTATAAATGAGACAAAATGACAAATGACAAAATATTCTACGGGTTGTAGACTACATGTAGACTACTCAAAGAGCACACGTGTACGTGGTGTGTAGTCGTGCTCGATGACACGTTTCCATTCCTATGTGCTGATGAAGGTAACATGTACAGTGCCTTTGGAAAGTATTCAGACCCCTTGACTTTTTCCACATTTTATGTTACAGCCTTTAAAAAAAAATTGGATAAACAAAAAAATATATCCTCAGCAATCTACACACAATACCCCATAATGACATCACAATACCCCATAATGACATCACAATACCCCATAATGACATCACAATGACAAAGCAAAAAATGTTTTTTTAAAAAATGTTTTCAAATGTATAAAAACCGATACCTTATTTACATAAGTATTCAGACCCTTTACTATGAGACTCAAAGTTGAGCTCATGTGCGTCCTTGTAACGTTCGTCTTGTGGTGATTGAACGGACCAAGGCGCAGCGGGTGATGAATACATACTGAATTTATTTAACAGACGAAACACTGACAAAACACTAGAACAAACTACAAAACAATAAACGAAGGCAACAGACCTGAAACAAACGAACTTACATATAGACGAAGAACGCACGAACAGGAACAGACTACCTAAAACGAACGAACAAACGAAACAGTCCCATGTGGTATACACTGACACAGGAACAATCACCCACAAACAAACAGTGAGAACAACCTACCTTAATATGGCTCTCAATCAGAGGAAACGACACACACCTGCCTCTAATTGAGAACCATACCAGGCAAACCATTAACCCAACATAGAAAACACATAACATAGACTACCCACCCCAACTCACGCCCTGACCAATTAAACACATACAAAACAACAGAAAACAGGTCAGGAACGTGACAGTCCTGTTTTCTACAATGTTTCTACAACTTGATTGGAGTCCACCTGTGGTAAATGAAATTGATTGGACATGATTTGGAAAGGCACACACCTGTCTATATAAGGTCCCACAGTTGACAGTGCATGTCAGAGAAAAAAACAAACCATGATGTTGAAGGAATTGTCCGTAGAGCTCCGAGAAAGGAGTGTGTCTATCACACATCTGGTGAAGGGTACCAACACATTTCTGCAGCATAGAAGAACACAGTGGCCTCCATAATTCTTAAATGGAAGAAGTTTGGAACCACCAAGACTCTTCCTAGAGCTGGCCAGCCGACCAAACTGAGTAATGGGGGGAGAAGGGCTTTTGTCAGGGAGGTGACCAAGAACCTGATGGTCACTGACAGAGCTCTGGAGTTCCTCTGTGGAGATGGGAGAACCTTCCAAAAGGACAACCATCTCTGCAGCACTCCACCAATCAGGCCTTTATGGTAGAGTGGCCAGACGGAAGCCACTCAGTAAAAGGCACATGACAGCCCGCTTGGAGTTTGCCAAAAGGCACCTAAAGGCCTCAGACCATGAGAAACAAGATTCTCTTGTCTGATGAAACCAAGATTGAACTCTTTGGCTGGAATGCCAAGCATCACGTCTGGAGGAAACCAGGTACCATCCCTACGGTGAAGCATGGTGGTGGCAGCATCTTGTCCCGAAGCCAATTCTGCATTGTCTTGGCTGTGTGCTTAGGGTTGTGTCCTGTTAGACTGGGGAGAAGGTTCACTTTCCGAGGTCCTGAGTGCTTTGGAGCAGGTTTTCATCAAGGATCTCTCTGTACTTTGCTCTGTTCATCTTTTCCTCAATCCTGACAAGTCCCCCAGTCCCTGCTGCTGAAAAACATCCCCACAGCATGAGTCCCTGAATGTCATTGAGTGTCCCAGCCAGAGCCCGAACTTGAACCCGATCAAACATCTCTGGAGAGACCTGAAAATAGCTGTGCAGCAACGCTCCCCATCCAACCTGACAGAGTTTGAGAGGATCTACAGAGAAGAATGGGAGAAACTTCCCAAATACAGGTGTGCCAAGCTTGTAGCGTCATACCCAAGAAGAATTGAGGCTGTAATCGCTGCCAAATCGCTGCTTCAATGAAGTACTGAGTAAAGGGTCTGAATACTTATGTAAATGTGAAATCAGTTTTTTTTAATACATTTGCAAACATTTTTAAAAACCTGCTTTTGCTTTGTTATTATTGGGTAATGTGTAGATTTGATACATTTTAGAATAAGGCTGTAACCTAACAAAGTGGAAAAAGTCAAGGGGTCTGAATACTTTCCAAGGCACTGTATATTCTAAATACTCTGGTTGGTTAAAATACTCTGGTTGGTTAAAATACTCGGGTATTCTTTTTATTTAAGGTTCTCAAGTTAAGTGCACATGGCGTGTGTAGTGGTGCTTTGTGATTATACACAGTACCCGTCAAAAGTTTGGACACACCGACTCATTCAAGGGTTTTTATTTAGTTTTTACTATTTTCTACATTGTAGAATAATAGTGAAGACATCAACTATGAAGTAACACCATATGGAATCATGTAGAAACCCAAAAAAGTGTTGAACAAATAAAAATATTTGAGATTCTAAACTAAGCGCAAACCAGATGGGATGGCGTATCACTGCAGAATGTTGTGGTAGCCATGCTGGTTAAGTGTGCCTTTAATTCAAAAATTTTCACTGACAGTGTCACCAGCAAAGCACCCCCACACCATCACACCTCCTCCTCCATGCTTCACGGTGGGAACCACACATGCAGAGATCATCCATTCACCTACTCTGCATCTCACAAAGACACGGTGGTTGTAACCGAAAATCTAAAATGTGGACTGTATATACAGGACATTCGGGAAAGTATTCAGACCCCTTATCACATTTCGTTACAGCCTTTATTCTAAAATTGATTGATGAGTAGAAAAAACGACTTAATCTACACACAATACCCCATAATGACAAAGCAAAGACGGGTTTAGTAAAAATAAAAAATAAAAAAATGATATCACATTTACAGAAGGTCAGCCGCTTTCCTCAGTACTTTGTTGAAGCACCTTTGTCAGCAACTGCAGCCTCGAGTCTTCTTGGGTATGACTCTACAAGTTTGGCACACCTGTATTTGGGGAGTTTCTCCCATTCTTCTCTGTAGAGCCTCTCAAGCTCTGTCAGGTTGGATGGGAAGTTTCACTGCACAGCTATTTTTTTGTTGTTGAGTAAGGCTGTAACGTAACGAAATGTGGCAAAAGTGAAGGGGTCTGAATACTTTTAGAATGCTGTGTGTATATACACAGTACAAGTAAAACGTTTGGACACACCTACTCATTGCAGTGTTTTTCTTTATTTGTACTATTTCCTACATTGTAGAATAATAGTGAAGACATCAAAACTATGAAATAACACATGTAGTAACCAAAAAAGTGTGAAACAAATCCATTTTTTTTTATAGCCACCCTTTGCCTTGATGACAGCTTTGCACACTCTTGGCATTCTCTCAACCAGCTTCATGAGGTATTCACCAGGAATGCTTTTCAATTTTCAATTAACAGGTGTGCCTTAAGTTCATTTGTGGAATTTCTTTCCTTAATGCGTTTGAGCCAATCAGTTGTGTTGTGACAAGGTGGGTGGGGGGGTGTACAGAAGATAGCCCTATTTGGGAAAAGACCAAGTACATATTAAGCAACACTGTTTTGGTTACTACATGATCATGTGTTATTTCATAGTTTTGATGTCTTAACGAATATTCTACAATGTAGAAAATAGTAAAAATAAATACCCTGCAATGAGTAGGTGTCCAAACTTTTGACTCTGACTGTATATATATTGTCGTCATATCAGCCTAAATGAATGGTAATGTGTCCATGTGGAGCACTCTGTTTAGGGCTAGTCCATGTGGAGCACTCTGTTTAGGGTTAGTCCATGTGGAGCACTCTGTTTAGGGTTAGTCCATGTGGAGCACTCTGTTTAGGGCTAGTCCATGTAGATCACTCTGTTTAGGGTTAGTCCATGTGGAGCACTCTGTTTAGGGTTAGTCCATGTGGAGCACTCTGTTTAGGGCTAGTCCATGTAGATCACTCTGTTTAGGGTTAGTCCATGTGGAGCACTCTGTTTAGGGTTAGTCCATGTGGAGCACTCTGTTTAGGGCTAGTCCATGTAGATCACTCTGTTTAGGGTTAGTCCATGTGGAGCACTCTGTTTAGGGTTAGTCCATGTGGAGCACTCTGTTTAGGGCTAGTCCATGTGGAGCACTCTGTTTAGGGTAGTCCACGTGGAGCACTCTGTTTAGGGCTAGTCCATGTGGAGCACTCTGTTTGTTTAGGGTTAGTCCATGTGGAGCTCTCTGTTTAGGGTTAGTCCATGTGGAGCACTCTGTTTAGGGTTAGTCCATGTGGAGCACTCTGTTTAGGGTTAGTCCATGTGGAGCACTCTGTTTAGGGCTAGTCCATGTGGAGCACTTTGTTTAGGGCTAGTCCATGTGGAGCACTCTGTTTAGGGCTAGTCCATGTAGATCACTCTGTTTAGGGTTAGTCCATGTGGAGCACTCTGTTTAGGGTTAGTCCATGTGGAGCACTCTGTTTAAGGCTAGTCCATGTGGAGCACTCTGTTTATTGTTAGTCCATGTGGAGCACTCTGTTTAGGGTTAGTCCATGTGGAGCACTCTGTTTATTGTTAGTCCATGTG
This sequence comes from Salvelinus namaycush, assembly GCF_016432855.1. NCBI lineage: Eukaryota > Metazoa > Chordata > Actinopteri > Salmoniformes > Salmonidae > Salvelinus > Salvelinus namaycush. The sequence goes on along the minus strand of NW_024058008.1, from coordinate 58,941 downwards.
GAGCACTCTGTTTAGGGCTAGTCCATGTAGATCACTCTGTTTAGGGCTAGTCCATGTGGAGCACTCTGTTTATTGTTAGTCCATGTGGAGCACTCTGTTTAGGGTTAGTCCATGTGGAGCACTCTGTTTAGGGTTAGTCCATGTGGAGCACTCTGTTTAGGGCTAGTCCATGTGGAGCTCTCTGTTTAGGGCTAGTCCATGTGGAGCACTCTGTTTAGGGCTAGTCCATGTGGAGCACTCTGTTTAGGGTTAGTCCATGTGGAGCTCTCTGTTTAAGGCTAGTCCATGTGGAGCTCTCTGTTTAAGGCTAGTCCATGTGGAGCACTCTGTTTAGGGCTAGTCCATGTGGAGCACTCTGTTTAGGGCTAGTCTATGTGGAGCTCTCTGTTTAGGGCTAGTCCATGTGGAGCACTCTGTTTAGGGCTAGTCTGTGGAGCACTCTGTTTAGGGCTAGTCCATGTGGAGCTCTCTGTTTAGGGCTAGTCCATGTGGAGCACTCTGTTTAGGGCTAGTCCATGTGGAGCACTCTGTTTAGGGCTAGTCCATGTGGAGCTCTCTGTTTAGGGCTAGTCCATGTGGAGCACTCTGTTTAGGGTTAGTCCATGTGGAGCTCTCTGTTTAAGGCTAGTCCATGTGGAGCTCTCTGTTTAAGGCTAGTCCATGTGGAGCACTCTGTTTAGGGCTAGTCCATGTGGAGCACTCTGTTTAGGGCTAGTCCATGTGGAGCACTCTGTTTAGGGCTAGTCTATGTGGAGCACTCTGTTTAGGGCTAGTCCATGTGGAGCACTCTGTTTAGGGTTAGTCCATGTGGAGCACTCTGTTTAGGGCTAGTCCATGTGGAGCACTCTGTTTAGGGCTAGTCCATGTGGAGCACTCTGTTTAGGGTTAGTCCATGTGGAGCACTCTGTTTATTGTTAGTCCATGTGGAGCACTCTGTTTAGGGCTAGTCCATGTGGAGCACTCTGTTTAGGGCTAGTCCATGTGGAGCACTCTGTTTAGGGCTAGTCCATGTAGATCACTCTGTTTAGGGTTAGTCCATGTGGAGCACTCTGTTTAGGGTTAATCCATGTGGAGCACTCTGTTAGGGTTAGTCCATGTGGAGCACTCTGTTTAGGGTTAGTCCATGTAGATCACTCTGTTAGGGTTAGTCCATGTGGAGCACTCTGTTTAGGGTTAGTCCATGTGGAGCACTCTGTTTAGGGCTAGTCCATGTGGAGCACTCTGTTTAGGGCTAGTCCATGTGGAGCACTCTGTTTAGGGCTAGTCCACGTGGAGCACTCTGTTTAGGGCTAGTCCATGTGGAGCACTCTGTTTAGGGTTAGTCCATGTGGAGCACTCTGTTTATTGTTAGTCCATGTGGAGCACTCTGTTTAGGGCTAGTCCATGTAGATCACTCTGTTTAGAGTTAGTCCATGTGGAGCACTCTGTTTAAGGCTAGTCCATGTGGAGCACTCTGTTTAGGGCTAGTCCATGTGGAGCACTCTGTTTATTGTTAGTCCATGTGGAGCACTCTGTTTAGGGTTAGTCCATGTGGAGCACTCTGTTTATTGTTAGTCCATGTGGAGCACTCTGTTTAGGGCTAGTCCATGTAGATCACTCTGTTTAGGGCTAGTCCATGTGGAGCACTCTGTTTATTGTTAGTCCATGTGGAGCACTCTGTTTAGGGTTAGTCCATGTGGAGCACTCTGTTTAGGGTTAGTCCATGTGGAGCACTCTGTTTAGGGCTAGTCCATGTGGAGCTCTCTGTTTAGGGCTAGTCCATGTGGAGCACTCTGTTTAGGGCTAGTCCATGTGGAGCACTCTGTTTAGGGCTAGTCCATGTGGAGCTCTCTGTTTAGGGCTAGTCCATGTGGAGCACTCTGTTTAGGGTTAGTCCATGTGGAGCTCTCTGTTTAAGGCTAGTCCATGTGGAGCTCTCTGTTTAAGGCTAGTCCATGTGGAGCACTCTGTTTAGGGCTAGTCCATGTGGAGCACTCTGTTTAGGGCTAGTCTATGTGGAGCTCTCTGTTTAGGGCTAGTCCATGTGGAGCACTCTGTTTAGGGCTAGTCCATGTGGAGCTCTCTGTTTAGGGCTAGTCCATGTGGAGCACTCTGTTTAGGGTTAGTCCATGTGGAGCTCTCTGTTTAAGGCTAGTCCATGTGGAGCTCTCTGTTTAAGGCTAGTCCATGTGGAGCACTCTGTTTAGGGCTAGTCCATGTGGAGCACTCTGTTTAGGGCTAGTCTATGTGGAGCTCTCTGTTTAGGGCTAGTCCATGTGGAGCACTCTGTTTAGGGCTAGTCTATGTGGAGCACTCTGTTTAGGGCTAGTCCATGTGGAGCACTCTGTTTAGGGTTAGTCCATGTGGAGCACTCTGTTTAGGGCTAGTCCATGTGGAGCACTCTGTTTAGGGCTAGTCCATGTGGAGCACTCTGTTAGGGTTAGTCCATGTGGAGCACTCTGTTTAGGGTTAGTCCATGTGGAGCACTCTGTTTAGGGCTAGTCCATGTGGAGCACTCTGTTTAGGGCTAGTCCATGTGGAGCACTCTGTTTAGGGCTAGTCCACGTGGAGCACTCTGTTTAGGGCTAGTCCATGTGGAGCACTCTGTTTAGGGTTAGTCCATGTGGAGCACTCTGTTTATTGTTAGTCCATGTGGAGCACTCTGTTTAGGGCTAGTCCATGTAGATCACTCTGTTTAGAGTTAGTCCATGTGGAGCACTCTGTTTAAGGCTAGTCCATGTGGAGCACTCTGTTTAGGGCTAGTCCATGTGGAGCACTCTGTTTATTGTTAGTCCATGTGGAGCACTCTGTTTAGGGTTAGTCCATGTGGAGCACTCTGTTTATTGTTAGTCCATGTGGAGCACTCTGTTTAGGGCTAGTCCATGTAGATCACTCTGTTTAGGGCTAGTCCATGTGGAGCACTCTGTTTATTGTTAGTCCATGTGGAGCACTCTGTTTAGGGTTAGTCCATGTGGAGCACTCTGTTTAGGGTTAGTCCATGTGGAGCACTCTGTTTAGGGCTAGTCCATGTGGAGCTCTCTGTTTAGGGCTAGTCCATGTGGAGCACTCTGTTTAGGGCTAGTCCATGTGGAGCACTCTGTTTAGGGCTAGTCCATGTGGAGCTCTCTGTTTAGGGCTAGTCCATGTGGAGCACTCTGTTTAGGGTTAGTCCATGTGGAGCTCTCTGTTTAAGGCTAGTCCATGTGGAGCTCTCTGTTTAAGGCTAGTCCATGTGGAGCACTCTGTTTAGGGCTAGTCCATGTGGAGCACTCTGTTTAGGGCTAGTCTATGTGGAGCTCTCTGTTTAGGGCTAGTCCATGTGGAGCACTCTGTTTAGGGCTAGTCTATGTGGAGCACTCTGTTTAGGGCTAGTCCATGTGGAGCTCTCTGTTTAGGGCTAGTCCATGTGGAGCACTCTGTTTAGGGCTAGTCCATGTGGAGCACTCTGTTTAGGGCTAGTCCATGTGGAGCTCTCTGTTTAGGGCTAGTCCATGTGGAGCACTCTGTTTAGGGTTAGTCCATGTGGAGCTCTCTGTTTAAGGCTAGTCCATGTGGAGCTCTCTGTTTAAGGCTAGTCCATGTGGAGCACTCTGTTTAGGGCTAGTCCATGTGGAGCACTCTGTTTAGGGCTAGTCTATGTGGAGCTCTCTGTTTAGGGCTAGTCCATGTGGAGCACTCTGTTTAGGGCTAGTCTATGTGGAGCACTCTGTTTAGGGCTAGTCCATGTGGAGCACTCTGTTTAGGGTTAGTCCATGTGGAGCACTCTGTTTAGGGCTAGTCCATGTGGAGCACTCTGTTTAGGGCTAGTCCATGTGGAGCACTCTGTTTAGGGTTAGTCCATGTGGAGCACTCTGTTTATTGTTAGTCCATGTGGAGCACTCTGTTTAGGGCTAGTCCATGTGGAGCACTCTGTTTAGGGCTAGTCCATGTGGAGCACTCTGTTTAGGGCTAGTCCATGTGGAGCACTCTGTTTAGGGCTAGTCCATGTAGATCACTCTGTTTAGGGTTAGTCCATGTGGAGCACTCTGTTAGGGTTAGTCCATGTGGAGCACTCTGTTTAGGGTTAGTCCATGTAGATCACTCTGTTAGGGTTAGTCCATGTGGAGCACTCTGTTTAGGGTTAGTCCATGTGGAGCACTCTGTTTAGGGCTAGTCCATGTGGAGCACTCTGTTTAGGGCTAGTCCATGTGGAGCACTCTGTTTAGGGCTAGTCCACGTGGAGCACTCTGTTTAGGGCTAGTCCATGTGGAGCACTCTGTTTAGGGTTAGTCCATGTGGAGCACTCTGTTTAGGGCTAGTCCATGTAGATCACTCTGTTTAGAGTTAGTCCATGTGGAGCACTCTGTTTAAGGCTAGTCCATGTGGAGCACTCTGTTTAGGGCTAGTCCATGTGGAGCACTCTGTTTAGGGCTAGTCCATGTGGAGCACTCTGTTTAGGGCTAGTCCATGTGAGGCACTCTGTTTAGGGTTAGTCCATTGGGAGCACTCTGTTTAGGGTTAGTCCACGTGGAGCTCTCTGTTTAGGGTTAGTCCACGTGGAGCACTCTGTTTAGGGTTAGTCCATGTAGATCACTCTGTTTAAGGCTAGTCCACGTGGAGCTCTCTGTTTAGGGCTAGTCCACGTGGAGCACTCTGTTTAGGGCTAGTCCGTATGGAGCACTCATTAGAGGGTGATAATGTGATTGGAGGACTCAGAGCATCATGTCTCTATGCCTCTACTTTTCCTTCTCTGTGTCTCTTTGTCTCTGTTTGGGTCTCTGCCTCTGTGTCTCTGTGTCTGTCTGTCTCTCTCTGTCTCTGTTTGGGCCTCTGCCTCTGTGTCTCTGTGTCTGTCTGTCTCTCTCTGTCTCTGTTTGGGTCTCTGCCTCTGTGTCTCTGTGTCTGTCTGTCTCTCTCTGTCTCTGTTTGGGCCTCTGCCTCTGTGTCTCTCTGTGTCTCTATGTCTCTGTTTGGGTCTCTGCCTCTGTGTCTCTGTGTATATCTGTCTCTCTCTGTCTCTGTTTGGGTCTCTGCCTCTGTGTCTCTGTGTCTGTCTGTCTCTCTCTGTCTCTGTTTGGGCCTCTGCCTCTGTGTCTCTCTGCCTCTGCCTCTCTCTGCAGGCCATTGTGCCTGCTGTATTTATCCTAAGCCATTAAAACACTTTTTTGTCCTAGGACATATGTAGGTACACACTGTGGCAGGCAGGCTTAATGTGTGCTGAGAATAATCCAGCACTCTGATTCACAGGATAACTAATTCAATTTTCTGTGCAATACGCACGTACCTTTATGTACAGTAGTAAGTCAACAGTAGATAGGTATCTGTCTATGACTCACGTTTCCCTGCTTTGAGATGCAAAGATGAGACTGACTGGACCGATGGAAGAGATGAAAGTCTGACATGAAAATACAGGACTCATATTTATGCAGTTAGATCTCTGTCAGGAAAATGTAGTGTGTGTGAGAGAGATGCAGAGAGAGACTCTTTCGCTCTGTGGGTCTAGTGACCCTACGACCCTGCTGGATGTCCTAGAGCCAGGGTGACCCTACGACCCTGCTGGATGTCCTAGAGCCAGGGTGACCCTACGACCCTGCTGGATGTCCTAGAGCCAGGGTGACCCTACGACCCTGCTGTATGTCCTAGAGCCAGGGTGACCCTACGACCCTGCTGGATGTCCTAGAGCCAGGGTGACCCTACGACCCTGCTGGATGTCCTAGAGCCAGGGTGACACTACGACCCTGCTGGATGTCCTAGAGCCAGGGTGACCCTACGACCCTGCTGTATGTCCTAGAGCCAGGGTGACCCCACGACCCTGCTGGATGTCCTAGAGCCAGGGTGACCCTACGACCCTGCTGGATGTCCTAGAGCCAGGGTGACCCTACGACCCTGCTGGATGTCCTAGATCCAGGGTGACCCTACGACCCTGCTGGATGTCCTAGAGCCAGGGTGACCCTACGACCCTGCTGTATGTCCTAGAGCCAGGGTGACCCTACGACCCTGCTGGATGTCCTAGAGCCAGGGTGACCCAACGACCCTGCTGTATGTCCTAGAGCCAGGGTGACCCTACGACCCTGCTGGATGTCCTAGAGCCAGGGTGACCCTACGACCCTGCTGGATGTCCTAGAGCCAGGGTGACCCTACGACCCTGCTGTATGTCCTAGAGCCAGGGTGACCCTACGACCCTGCTGGATGTCCTAGAGCCAGGGTGACCCTACGACCCTGCTGGATGTCCTAGAGCCAGGGTGACCCTACGACCCTGCTGGATGTCCTAGAGCCAGGGTGACCCTACGACCCTGCTATATGTCCTAGAGCCAGGGTGACCCCACGACCCTGCTGGATGTCCTAGAGCCAGGGTGACCCTACGACCCTGCTGGATGTCCTAGAGCCAGGGTGACCCTACGACCCTGCTGGATGTCCTAGAGCCAGGGTGACCCTACGACCCTGCTGGATGTCCTAGAGCCAGGGTGACCCTACGACCCTGCTGTATGTCCTAGAGCCAGGGTGACCCTACGACCCTGCTGGATGTCCTAGAGCCAGGGTGACCCTACGACCCTGCTGTATGTCCTAGAGCCAGGGTGACCCTACGACCCTGCTGGATGTCCTAGAGCCAGGGTGACCCTACGACCCTGCTGTATGTCCTAGAGCCAGGGTGACCCTACGACCCTGCTGGATGTCCTAGAGCCAGGGTGACCCTACGACCCTGCTGTATGTCCTAGAGCCAGGGTGACCCTACGACCCTGCTGGATGTCCTAGAGCCAGGGTGACCCTACGACCCTGCTGGATGTCCTAGAGCCAGGGTGACCCTACGACCCTGCTGGATGTCCTAGAGCCAGGGTGACACTACGACCCTGCTGGATGTCCTAGAGCCAGGGTGACCCTACGACCCTGCTGGATGTCCTAGAGCCAGGGTGACCCCACGACCCTGCTGGATGTCCTAGAGCCAGGGTGACCCTACGACCCTGCTGTATGTCCTAGAGCCAGGGTGACCCCACGACCCTGCTGGATGTCCTAGAGCCAGGGTGACCCTACGACCCTGCTAGATGTCCTAGAGCCAGGGTGACCCTACGACCCTGCTGGATGTCCTAGAGCCAGGGTGACCCTACGACCCTGCTGGATGTCCTAGAGCCAGGGTGACCCTACGACCCTGCTGGATGTCCTAGAGCCAGGGTGACCCTACGACCCTGCTGTATGTCCTAGAGCCAGGGTGACCCTACGACCCTGCTGTATGTCCTAGAGCCAGGGTGACCCTACGACCCTGCTGGATGTCCTAGAGCCAGGGTGACCCTACGACCCTGCTGGATGTCCTAGAGCCAGGGTGACCCTACGACCCTGCTGTATGTCCTAGAGCCAGGGTGACCCTACGACCCTGCTGGATGTCCTAGAGCCAGGGTGACCCTACGACCCTGCTGGATGTCCTAGAGCCAGGGTGACACTACGACCCTGCTGGATGTCCTAGAGCCAGGGTGACCCTACGACCCTGCTGTATGTCCTAGAGCCAGGGTGACCCCACGACCCTGCTGGATGTCCTAGAGCCAGGGTGACCCTACGACCCTGCTGGATGTCCTAGAGCCAGGGTGACCCTACGACCCTGCTGGATGTCCTAGAGCCAGGGTGACCCTACGACCCTGCTGGATGTCCTAGAGCCAGGGTGACCCTACGACCCTGCTGTATGTCCTAGAGCCAGGGTGACCCTACGACCCTGCTGGATGTCCTAGAGCCAGGGTGACCCTACGACCCTGCTGGATGTCCTAGAGCCAGGGTGACCCTACGACCCTGCTGGATGTCCTAGAGCCAGGGTGACCCTACGACCCTGCTGGATGTCCTAGAGCCAGGGTGACCCTACGACCCTGCTGGATGTCCTAGAGCCAGGGTGACCCTACGACCCTGCTGGATGTCCTAGAGCCAGGGTGACCCCACGACCCTGCTGGATGTTCTAGAGCCAGGGTGACCCTACGACCCTGCTGGATGTCCTAGAGCCAGGGTGACCCTACGACCCTGCTGGATGTCCTAGAGCCAGGGTGACCCTACGACCCTGCTGGATGTCCTAGAGCCAGGGTGACCCTACGACCCTGCTGGATGTCCTAGAGCCAGGGTGACCCTACGACCCTGCTGGATGTCCTAGAGCCAGGGTGACCCTACGACCCTGCTGTATGTCCTAGAGCCAGGGTGACCCTACGACCCTGCTGGATGTCCTAGAGCCAGGGTGATCCTACGACCCTGCTGGATGTCCTAGAGCCAGGGTGACCCTACGACCCTGCTGGATGTCCTAGAGCCAGGGTGACCCTACGACCCTGCTGGATGTCCTAGAGCCAGGGTGACCCTACGACCCTGCTGGATGTCCTAGAGCCAGGGTGACCCTACGACCCTGCTGGATGTCCTAGAGCCAGGGTGACCCTACGACCCTGCTGTATGTCCTAGAGCCAGGGTGACCCCACGACCCTGCTGGATGTCCTAGAGCCAGGGTGACCCTACGACCCTGCTGGATGTCCTAGAGCCAGGGTGACCCCACGACCCTGCTGGATGTCCTAGATCCAGGGCCTTTAGTCCCAGAACTACAGTCTACTGAGATTCCTAGACCTCCACTCCCATGTGCACCGGGCAGACCTCCTGATCCTATGTGACTGTATTTGCACAAGGCTTTGGGTAGACCATATGGTCCTGGAATACCTACCCAGAACTCTCCTCTTAAAGCTCTGGTCCCATGAGTACCGGGGAGACTGTTCCTCCACCTATCTGTTCCTTCTGTTACTAGATCCGCACCACTATTGCTCTTTAGAGGGTAGAACAGAACACGGTGTACAATATGCTAGGAATGTAATTCTACCTGAGTTGGATCTGTATACATTTCTCTACAGCCATTGGCCCATAAGAAGAAGCTTTGTTGTTGTTTGAGACAGAACTACAGTCATTTCCTCCTAGTGGTTGACTCTTCATAGCTGCTGTTGAAAGATGCTATCTTGCTATGGGGCTAGTTGTCCTCCTGAAGAAACAGAAAAACCCCCAGCAGTCATCTGTCTTGTCTGTCAGTGGGGTGCTGTTTCCTGCGAGCTGAGTTGAGTGGGAGGTTAAAAGTTAAGACAAGTGTCCATAGCCATTCATCAGGTGTGCGTGTGTGTGTTAAGACAAGTGTTCATACACACGCTGTTGGTGTGTGTGTGTGTGTGTGTGTGTGTGTGTGCAGCCACTCTTCAGCAGAGCCAATCACAGTCCCTGTTAGGCAACGACAGTAAAGATCTGTCATTTACATTATGGGGAGAAGTTTTTCTCCTCTCAGGGGACACACACACCCAGTGGAGGGCCGTTTTTGGTGGTGTAACAAACGAGGACCCAGCTAGGGGAATGATACGCTGACAATGCACCGTAGGGTGTGGCGGGGTCATGTCTGTGTGTTTCGTAGTCTAGTAAAGGAACCTCGGAGGCAGGAAACACCTGCTGCAGTAGTCTAGTAAAGGAACCTCGGAGGCAGGAAACGCCTGCTGCAAGTAGTCTAGTAAAGGAACCTCGGAGGCAGGAAACGCCTGCTGCAGTAGTCTAGTAAAGGAACCTCGGAGGCAGGAAAGGCCTGCTGCAGTAGTCTAGTAAAGGAACCTCGGAGGCAGGAAACGCCTGCTGCAAGTAGTCTAGTAAAGGAACCTCGGAGGCAGGAAACGCCTGCTGCAGTAGTCTAGTAAAGGAACCTCGGAGGCAGGAAACGCCTGCTGCAGTAGTCTAGTAAAGGAGCCTCGGAGGCAGGAAACACCTGCTGCAGTAGTCTAGTAAAGGAACCTCGGAGGCAGGAAACGCCTGCTGCAGTAGTCTAGTAAAGGAACCTCGGAGGCAGGAAACGCCTGCTGCAGTAGTCTAGTAAAGGAACCTCGGAGGCAGGAAAGGCCTGCTGCAGTAGTCTAGTAAAGGAACCTCGGAGGCAGGAAACGCCTGCTGCAAGTAGTCTAGTAAAGGAACCTCGGCGGCAGGAAACGCCTGCTGCAGTAGTCTAGTAAAGGAGCCTCGGAGGCAGGAAACGCCTGCTGCAGTAGTCTAGTAAAGGAACCTCGGAGGCAGGAAAGGCCTGCTGCAGTAGTCTAGTAAAGGAGCCTCGGAGGCAGGAAACGCCTGCTGCAGTAGTCTAGTAAAGGAACCTCGGAGGCAGGAAACGCCTGCTGCAGTAGTCTAGTAAAGGAACCTCGGAGGCAGGAAACGCCTGCTGCAGTAGTCTAGTAAAGGAACCTCGGAGGCAGGAAAGGCCTGCTGCAGTAGTCTAGTAAAGGAACCTCGGAGGCAGGAAACGCCTGCTGCAGTAGTCTAGTAAAGGAACCTCGGCGGCAGGAAACGCCTGCTGCAGTAGTCTAGTAAAGGAGCCTCGGAGGCAGGAAACGCCTGCTGCAGTAGTCTAGTAAAGGAACCTCGGAGGCAGGAAAGGCCTGCTGCAGTAGTCTAGTAAAGGAACCTCGGCGGCAGGAAACACCTGCTGCAGTATTCTAGTAAAGGAACCTCGGAGGCAGGATACGCCTGCTGCAGTAGTCTAGTAAAGGAACCTCGGAGGCAGGAAACGCCTGCTGCAGTAGTCTAGTAAAGGAACCTCGGAGGCAGGAAACGCCTGCTGCAGTAGTCTAGTAAAGGAACCTCGGAGGCAGGAAACGCCTGCTGCAGTATTCTAGTAAAGGAACCTCGGAGGCAGGAAACGCCTGCTGCAGTAGTCTAGTAAAGGAACCTCGGAGGCAGGAAACGCCTGCTGCAGTAGTCTAGTAAAGGAACCTCGGAGGCAGGAAACACCTGCTGCAGTATTCTAGTAAAGGAACCTCGGAGGCAGGAAACACCTGCTGCAGTATTCTAGTAAAGGAACCTCGGAGGCAGGAAAGGCCTGCTGCAGTAGTCTAGTAAAGGAACCTCGGAGGCAGGAAACACCTGCTGCAGTAGTCTAGGAAAGGAACCTCGGAGGCAGGAAACGCCTGCTGCAGTAGTCTAGTAAAGGAACCTCGGAGGCAGGAAACGCCTGCTGCAGTAGTCTAGTAAAGGAACCTCGGAGGCAGGAAAGGCCTGCTGCAGACATCTCCGTCTCTTGGGAATGAGGACAACTGCCGGACTATACATTTAGTTTACTCAGCGGTGTGAATGACTACAAGGCTTTGTTTGTTGATTCATTGAATACTGAGGCATGGCCAGGATGATCCTTGAGGTTATCAAGGCCCTCTCAGATGTTTTAGAGAACACACTTTTCATAGGACCAGGATAGAGTTCTGAACACACTTTTCATAGGACCAGGATAAAGTTCTGAACACACTTCTCATAGGACCAGGATAGAGTTCTGAACACACTTCTCATAGGACCAGGATAGAGTTCTGAACACACTTCTCATAGGACCAGGATAGAGTTCTGAACACACTTCTCATAGGACCAGGATAGAGTTCTGAACACACTTCTCATAGAACCAGGATAGAGTTCTGAACACACTTCTCATAGAACCAGGATAGAGTTCTGAACACACTTCTCATAGAACCAGGATAGAGTTCTGAACACACTTCTCATAGAACCAGGATAGAGTTCTGAACACACTTCTCATAGAACCAGGATAGAGTTCTGAACACACTTCTCATAGGACCAGGCCATCCATTATTTGAAAGGAAACTGTAGTAGTGAAACTCTGTAGTAGTGAAACTCTGTAGTAGTAGAACTCTGTAGTAGTGGAACTCTGTAGTAGTGGAACTCTGTGGAACTCTGTAGTAGTGAAACTCTGTAGTAGTGGAACTCTGTAGTAGTGGAACTCTGTAGTAGTGGAACTCTGTAGTAGTGAAACTCTGTAGTAGTGGAACTCTGTAGTAGTGGAACTCTGTAGTAGTGAAACTCTGTAGTAGTGGAACTCTGTAGTAGTGGAACTCTGTAGTAGTGGAACTCTGTAGTAGTGAAACTCTGTGGAACTCTGTAGTAGTGGAACTCTGTAGTAGTGAAACTCTGCCACTTTGAAAGGCTATAGAGATATTTGTGCCACACACACACACACACACACACACACACACACACACACACACACACACACACAGACACAGACACACACACACACACACACACACACACACACACACACATACACACACACACACACACACACACACACACACAGGTCAGCTATGGAGGTGTAGTCTACACACACACACACACACACACACACACACACACACACACACACACACACACACACAGACAGACACAGACACAGACACAGACACAGACACACACACACACACACACACAGGTCAGCTATGGAGGTGTAGTCTACACACACACACACACACACACACACACACACACACACACACACACACACACACACACACACACACACACACACACACACACAGGTCAGCTATGGAGGTGTAGTCTACACACACACAGGTCAGCTATGGAGGTGTAGTCTACACACACACACACACATAGGTCAGCTATGGACCTGCCGTGAGTCTACACACACACACACAGGTCAGCTATGGAGGTGTAGTCTACACACACACACAGGTCAGCTATGGAGGTGTAGTCTACACACACACACAGGTCAGCTATGGAGGTGTAGTCTACATAGGTCTGGTTTGCTACACTAAGTCGGTAACACACTTGCTGTCTGGAATGATTGCTGTGTTGTGATCCTGTAGCTAGCCAGTCTGGAGCTGAATCCTAGACACACGTTTGATTCAGACTCAGCACACACTATACAGACTCAGTCCGAGAAGCAACAGTGTCACGGGCAGCGCAGGTCATTTCAGCTGTGTGGAGGACAGTGGAGGCTGGTGGGAGGAGCTATAGGAGGACTGGCTCATTTGTAAATGGCTGGAACGGTATTAATGGAACGGGTCAACGATATGGAAACCTACATGTTTGACTCCGTTCCATCGATTCAATTCCAGCTATTACAATGAGCCTGTCCTCCTATAGCTCTTCCCACCAGCCTCCACTGGAGTATTAGGTTTTTACAAAGGTACCAAGCTTAGCTTCCTTCTCCTAACCCGACCCTGCTCTGTCGATTCACACACGTTCTGTGTTGAGTTAATCTCTCCAGTCGGCTGCTCCACCCGTTGAACTAATCTAACGAGATAATGTCAGGTAGCTAGCTTTCCTGGGTCTGCACTCATCCAAGTACATTCTCTCCTCTCCCTTCTACTTTCTGTATGGTGTTATTCTACTTAAATGCCTGCCTTCACACAAAGGTATTAGCACTGGCTGGGTTTCCTCGAGTTTCTTTCTCGGCAGACATGTCAGCTGAAATGTTATCCATCCTGTGACGCTAAACACACACACACACGCACACGCACACACACACACACACACACACACACACACACACACACACACACACACACACACACACACACACACACACACACACACACACACACACACACACTCTCTCTCTCTGTTCCGGAGCCCTGAGTCTGGTTAATATGGAGTAGGAGCAGAGGCATACAGGATTGTCTTTAGAAAATAACGGTAGATTTTTTTTTTGGTATATATATTTTTTTAGTCCGGCTGTAGCCTTTCTGTTTACCGCAGAGCCACAGTTCATATGATGAACCACTGGGAATAAGTGTTTTAGTTAATACCACATATCATCTGATCAACTACACATGATGTATGTTGTTTACCCGAACATGGCATCCAATCTAATTCTTATCATTACCTCAACAACACAGTTAGATAGCTCTCTCTCTTCTGGAGGGAGGAAGGTGAAAAGGAAGTCTGTGGATCGGCAGCTAAAATCTGGGTCACACTATCAACTCATAACAAATCCTAGTAGAAATCTTTTTATCTTGGTGTGGGTTTAAGGATGATTCTCTTTGTATTGTGCTTTTCCCAGCAGCATCCACATAATGCTATAATTCAGAGATTAGTGTTTTCAAGCTGTTAAGCTAATGATGGCAGTGCTCATACTAATCTGTGGCCGTTTTACCTCAGAAACAACAACGTGAATCGCCACATATGCAGCTACATTTTGAGGTTTGTGTTTGTGTGTGTGTGTGTGTGTGTGTGTGTGTGTGTGTGTGTGTGTGTGTGTGTGTGTGTGTGTGTGTGTGTGTGTGTGAAATGTTCCCCTTGGTGACTAGCGTGTCTTCACCGCCACATCGTGTAACCTAAAGTTATGTAACCTAAAATGATGTAAGCTGAAGTTATGCTTCACCGTCACATTGGCCTTGCTAGCATTCTCTCCGAGTGCGCTAGTTAGTGTAACTGGCTGGTCTTGTACTTGCTTACGACTCCACCGTCTTAACCATTTAGATCAAGAGAACATCCTCAGCGGTGTGTAGGGGCGACCTTTGAGCTTACAGGTCTCAGGCAGGGCCATCGCTTTTTTTTTTAAGAGTGTGATTCCAAAACATTATTACCCTCCTGATGTACTGTCTGTCTTGTTACAACTGTGTACTGTTAGCAGCAGTGCCAATGCAGAAAAGTCTCTCTGTCCCGTCACCATATAATCATGACCCTTAGAGGAGCGTCCACGCCGTGCTGCGCCTAAAATGAGTTTGTCTGAAAGTTTGTCTGCTCCCAATTTTAGTTTTCTAATCATGAAGTTGATTTGCATTGAATGAGTTATTGTCCTGTTACTCATGCAGAGTGTTGTGCCTCCTGAACAGTCGAGTTGGCACACTATCCTCACATTAATCACACTTTGGTCAAAGGGTTTGTGACGAGAGGATTTGTCAACACTTTCTCTAAGAAGAAAAAACTTTTAATTTATTGATTTTTATTAAACATACAATCTGGGAATTTGAGAGGTGTTCAATTTTCTCTTGCCTCCATCCCTCAGCGTCATACCGAAACAAGTGTCGGGGCTGCCATTTCGCTGGAAAAACAATTCCCAGATTGTAGCTTTTAACAGTGTCAGCCCAAATCATTATCAGATATTACGTTCCTTTTCAGTCAATGGGTTTGTGACATGATGATTTAACTAAGAAGAAAAGGTTCACACCATATATTGTCCTTATTAAGTCAGGTCACATCAAATGTGATTTGGTACATGCGCCGAATACAACAGGTAGACCTTACAGTGAAATGCTGAATACAACACGTGTAGACCTTACAGTGAAATGCTGAATACAACAGGTGTAGTAGACCTTACAGTGAAATGCTGAATACAACAGGTGTAGTAGACCTTACAGTGAAATGCTGAATACAACAGGTGTAGTAGACCTCACAGTGAAATGCTGAATACAACAGGTGTAGTAGACCTTACAGTGAAATGCTGAATACAACAGGTGTAGTAGACCTCACAGTGAAATGCTGAATACAACAGGTGTAGTAGACCTCACAGTGAAATGCTGAATACAACAGGTGTAGTAGACCTTACAGTGAAATGCTGAATACAACAGGTGTAGTAGACCTTACAGTGAAATGCTGAATACAACAGGTGTAGTAGACCTTACAGTGAAATGCTGAATACAACAGGTGTAGTAGACCTTACAGTGAAATACTGAATACAACAGGTGTAGTAGACCTTACAGTGAAATGCTGAATACAACAGGTGTAGTAGACCTTACAGTGAAATGCTGAATACAACAGGTGTAGTAGACCTTACAGTGAAATGCTGAATACAACAGGTGTAGTAGACCTCACAGTGAAATGCTGAATACAACAGGTGTAGTAGACCTTACAGTGAAACTGACGAGCCCCTAACCAACAGTGCCGTTTTAACCTGTTGAGGACAGAGGGCGCTGTTTTCACTTTGGGGGAAAATCGTGCCCAATTTAAACGGCCTCGTACTCAATTCTTGCTCGTACAATATGCATATTATTATTACTATTGGATAGAAAACACTCTCTAGTTTCTAAAACCGTTTGAATTATATCTGTGAGTAAAACAGAACTCAAGTTGGAGCAAACTTCCTGACAGGAAAATCTGAAATCGATGCTCTGTTCTAGGGCCTGCCTATAAATGTCCTTGATATATATCAGTATACATGCACTTCATACGTCTTCCACTAGATGTCGACAGGCAGTGAGAGAAGAAATGGAGTGTATAACTTGATCTGGGGTCGAATAAAAGCTCTCGGCATGATGTGTCACCAGTTTCCTGTTTTCTGGAGAGCGCGTGAAGGGACCTGGTTTTGCCTTCTGAAAAGCTGCCGTTATAGACGACTAATATCTCCGGCTTTGATTTTATTTGATACATGTGACAATATCATCGTAAAGTATGTTTTTTCAATATAGTTTTATTAGATTATTGAAATTTATTCGGGACGTTAGGCGTGTTGCGTTGTGTGCCTTTGTTCAGGAAGGAGAGCTTCGCGCTACTTTGCTAGCTTTCCGTGCTAATTGACTGGAGAAGAGGACATTCTAAATCCAAACAACGATTGTTCTGGACAAAGGACCCCTTGTACAACATTCTGATGAAAGATCATCAAAAGTAGGACCCATTTTATGATGCTATTTCATATATCTGTCGAACATGTGAAATAGTCGTTTGCGCCCAGATTTTGGGTACTCTCTCGCTATAACTAAGCTGTATGTCGTAATGAAGTTATTTTTAGAATTCTAACATGACGATTGCATTAAGAACTAGTGTATCTATCATTTCCTATACAACATGTATTTTCTAGTAACGTTTATGAATAGTTATTTGGTCAGAATAGTTGAGTGTCGTAAAAATATCCGCACATTCTGGGAAAAAGATGCTACATTAGCACAATGTATAACCACTGATTTCAGCTCTAAATATGCACATTTTCGAACAAAACATAAGTGTATGTATAACCTGATGTTATAGGACTGTCATCTGATGAAGGTTTATGAAGGTTAGTGAAAATTAATATCTTTTGCTGGTTTATTCCCTATCGCTAAGGTGCCTATTGCTATCGCTAACGTGCCTTGATGAATGAATGCGGTAGTGTGGTAGGCTATTGTAGTAAGCTAATATAATGCTATATTGTGTTTTCGCTGTAAAACACTTAAAAAATAGGAATTATTGGCTGGATTCACAAGATGTTTGTCTTTAATTTGCTGTACACCATCGATTTTTCAGAAATGTTTTATGATGAGTATTTAGGTATTTGACGTTGGTGTCTGTAATTACTCTGGCTGCTTCGGTTGTATTTCTGACGGTAGCTGTGATGGTAGCTGCAATGTAAAACTGATTTATACCTCAAATATGCACATTTTTCGAACAAAACATAGATTTATTGTATAACATGTTATAAGACTGTCATCTGATGAAGTTGTTTCTTGGTTAGTTTGGTTGGTTCTTGGTTAGTTAGGTTGGCTTTGTGCAGGCTACCTGTGCTGTGAAAAATGTCTGTCCTTTTTTGTATTTGGTGGTGAGCTAACATAAATATATGTGGTGTTTTCGCTGTAAAACATTTTAAAAATCGGACATGTTGACTGGATTCACAAGATGTGTATCTTTCATTTGCTGTATTGGACTTGTTAATGTGTGAAAGTTAAATATTTCAAAAAAATATCTTTTGAATTTCGCCTTTTCAGTGGAATGTGGGAGGAGTTCCGCTAGCGGAATGCCGGAGCCAGACAGGTTAAAACATATCTTAAAGTAAGAGATAATAAAAATTAAAGAGCAGCAGTAAATAACAATAGCGGAGATATATACAGGGGTACCGGTGTCGAGGAATTGAGGTAGTATGTACATGTAGGTAGTGTAACGGTCGTCTTGTGGTGAATGAGCGGACCAAGGCGCAGCGGGTGATGAAGACATAATGAATATTTATTAACAGAACAACGAAACACGAAAACTCTTAAACAAACTACAAAACAAATAAACGACGTAGACTGACCTAAAACATGAGAACTTACAAATACACGAAGAACGCACGAACAGGTACAGACTACAAACAAACGCTACAGTCCCGTGTGGTACGAACATACATACAGACACGGAAGACAATCACCCACAAACAAACAGTGAGAACAGCCTACCTTAATATGGTTCTCAATCAGAGGAAACGTCAAACACCTGCCTCTAATTGAGAACCATATCAGGCAACACATTAAACCCAACATAGAAACACAATACATAGAATGCCCACCCCAACTCACACCCTGACCAACTAAACACATACAAAAACAAGAGAAAACAGGTCAGGAACGTGACTATGCATAGATAATAACAGAGTAGCAGCAGCGTAGAAGTTGGGGGGGGGGGGGGGGGGCAATGCCAATAATCTGGGTAGCCATTTGATTAGCTGTTTAGGAGTCTTATGGCTTGGGGGTAGAAGCTGTTTAGAAGCCTCTTGGACCTAGAATTGGTGCCCTGGTACCGCTTGCCGTGCGGTAGCAGATAGAACAGTCTATGACTAGATTGGAGTCTCTGACAATTTTCCGTCTTCTTCTAATTGTAGTCAGTAGCACTCACTTCTGTCATCGTAAAGTGCTTTGAGAGACTAGTCAAGGATCATATCACCTCTGTGGTGAAGGTAGGAAACAACACCTCTACTTCACTGATTCAACACAGGGGCCCCACAAGGGTGCGTGCTCAGCCCCCTCCTGTACTCCCTGTTCACCCATGACTCTGTGGCCATGCACGCCTCTTACTCAATTATCAAGTTTGCAGATGAACAACAGTAGTCGGCCTGATTACCAACAATGACGAGACAGCCTACATGGAGGAGGTAATGGCTCTGGGAGGGTGGTGCCAGGAAAACAACCTCCCCCAACGTCAACAAAACAAAGGAGCTGATCGTGGACTTCAGGAAACAGCAGAGGGAGCATCCCCCCCATCCACATCGACACCGCAGTGGAGAAGGTGAAAATCTTCAAGTTTCTCTGCTTACACATCACGGACAATCTGAAATGGTCCACCCACACAGAGTTTGGTGAAGAAGGTGCAACATCACCTCTTCAACCTCAGGAGGCTGAAGAAAGACTCTCAAACTTTTACAGATGCGCTATTGATAGCATCCTGTCGGGCTGTATCACCGCCTGGTACGGATCACCGGGGGGTCACTACCTGCCCTCCAGGACACCACCAGCACCCGATGTCACAGGAAGGCCAAAAAGATCATCAAGGACAACAACCACCCGAGCCACTGCCTGTTTACCCCGCTATCATCCAGAAGGCGAGGACAGTACCGGTGCATCAAAGCTGGGACAGAGATGGAAGCTGTTTTTCAATCTCAAGGCCTTCAGACTGTTAAATAGCCATCACTAGCACAGAGGCTGCTGCCCTATATACATAGACTTGAAATCTCTGGCCACTTTAATGGAACACTAGTCACTTTAATGTTAACATATTTTGCATGTTTTATTTTAATTTAACCTTTATTTAACCAGGAAGGGCTCATTGAGATTTGTAATCTCTTTTTCAAGACTGTTCTGGTCAAGATAGGCAGCACCAAGTCATTACACAATTACAGACAGACATGAAAAACTACAGGTAATCTAGTAGAAAAACATAGAATTCACAAGAATATAAGAAAATCATAAAACAGCACATTTAAAACATTGACAGGTCAGAGAATCAGTCTCAAAATCCTTCATCAGTGATTTAAAAACACCAATCGGGACAAGTTCTTCCAGTTTAAAAGTATTTTGTAAGGCGTTCCAAGACGATGGCGCAGAGTACATAAAAAGCCCTTTTACCAAATTCAGTTCGGACATTTGGAACAGTTAGCAGGATAAAGTCCAGCGAACGAAGAGAGTACCCACCACATTTCTGAACAATACAAATGCACAAATAAAATGGTAGTAAACCCAAAATGGCTTTGTAAACCAGTGACTGAGCCTACGAGTGACTAGAGAAGGCCAGCCAACCCTGGTATACAAAGGGCAGTGGTGCGTAAGGGTTTTGCAGTTTAAAATCAATCTCAATGCGCCGTGGTAAAAGGTGTCAATTGATCTGAAACACTGAGCGGAAGCATTCATATATAAAATATCCCCGTAGTCTAGTAAAGGCATAAATGGAGCTGATACTTGCCTCCTTCTGGCTTCAAAAGAAAAACAAGCCTTATTCCTAAAATAAAATCCCAACTTCAGCTTAAATGTTTTTTGTAAGTTGTTGAATATGCAATTTAAAAGAGGCCGTCATCAATTAAAATTCTAAGATATTTGAGGTTACTGTCTCAATCGCGTTGCCCTGACAGGTATAGGTGAAAGGTTCAGAGATCTTTTTCTTGCTTTAGAAAACACCATTAGTTTAGTTGTCAGGATTGAGGATAAGCTTCAATTGACACAATGTATGTTGAACAGTATAAAAAGCAGTTTGCAAGTTCTGGTAAGCTGTTGTGAGAGACGAGGCACATCAATAAATAACAGTATCATCAGCATAAAAGTGAAGTTGAACATTTTTGTCTAAATTATTTATATAAATAGTGAATACGAGGGGACCAAGTACAGAGCTCTGGGGCACACCATTTCAGACAGACAATTTAACAGACATGAGCATTACTCATCTCATATGTAAATACTGTATTCTATTCTACTGCATCTGAGTCTGTTGCTCTGACATCCATATATTTATATATCACATTCCTTTAGATTTGTTTGTATTGTCATGGAATTGTAAGACATTACTTGTTAGATATTACTGCACTATCGGAGCTAGAAACACAAGCATTTCGCTACATTCGCAATAACATCTGCTAAACACGTGATTTGATTTGAGTAGTGAACATAGTATCCCAGAACAGAAGTAGAGCCAGGGTTGTGCAGCTGCTTGTGGGCTGCTGTCCGTCAGGATGACTCGTGTCCCACTATGGTGGCTTAGGATCACTGTCTCCCAGCGCCTTGCCTGACTCTCCTCCTCTTCCTCCTCTTCCTCCTCCTTCTCAAGCATCCTCATCTTTCTCCTTGTTTTCCTCAAACCTACTCCTCACCATCAACTCTCTCCTTCTCTTCTTTTGCTCCCTCTTCCCTCAAACCCTCTTAACAAAAATGTCGATGCCTTTGATAAGACAGCCAAATTGGCACATTTCTCGAATAGTGTCATTTTTTTCCCCCATTAACTTTCTGTTCATTTTTGAATTTATATTTGATCTAAATATTATTCCACATCCATAGTGAAGTCAAAATAATTACAAACATTAACTTATGTTAAAGCAATTTGCATTAATTAAGAAAGCTAATCTTGCCATGACAATGTAATTCTGCAGTCAATTATGAAGTATGATAGTCGGCCTTATCCACACTGGAAGCAGCACTGAATTAAATTACTTTACTAAATAAATGACTCTAAAATTCTCCTCTTTTCCATTAAGGTAAAAGACAATGACTGACTGTGGCTGGGACAGAGAGGACATGAAAGAATCTAATTTAATTAGGCTTAATTTTTAAATAATAGCAGTTTACCTCCTAAATATGGAAATAAAATGAAGTAACATTGTAGGAAACATTAAGGAACCTCAGTGTTGGGTTTATGGTCCAGTCTTGTCCAATCGGTGCAGATGAAGGGGAGGATACTAGGAGAGGATGGATTTTAGAGAAATGGAGATACTGTTAAAAGGAAGTGCTTTGTAAACACAAACTTGTGGCTCCTGAGCTTCCACCACCTTAAAGGTGACGAAACCTTAACTTTGCCGGAGTATTGAAACATGGTTGTGAGGGTATTGGGACAGATTGAACGAGTTCGGTAATATGGTGTGTTGTTAAACCAATAATCAACATTTTTGCAACACCATTCCAGAGACTTGGTACACTAACTGGAAATGGTTGAAAACACTGACGGTGTTTGAAGTCCTGTGTAGAATTAGATCTCTTCTCCCTTTTGGTGGTGGTTCTTCCTAAAGTGCCTAATCACTGACGGTGTTTAAAGTCCTGTGTAGAATTAGATCTCTTCTCCCTTTTGGTGGTGGTTCTTCCTAATCACTGACGGTGTTTGAAGTCCTGTGTAGAATTAGATCTCTTCTCCCTTTTGGTGGTGGTTCTTCCTAATCACTGATGGTGTTTTGAATCCTTTCTGTCTTTAAGTTTTTTTCACACATTTTATATTGAGAATGTTTTGTCATTTTGATCATTTGCAAAGAATTTGAAGCTTCAAAATCATGTTTTGATTTGAAGTAATTTTGTACTCATTCTGTACAAATGTATTAATTTGTTTTCACAACTATCATTTCATGTCCTTTTATTTGAGCATTATACTGGTACATTTGACCTTTTGGAATTACTGATGAGAATAAACACCGTATAAGAGCAGGGAATATACTGTACACCTGCCTGGTTAAATACAATATACTGTACACCTACCTGGTTAAATACAATATACTGTACACCTGCCTGGTTAAATACAATATACTGTACACCTACCTGGTTAAATACAATATACTGTACACCTGCCTGGTTAAATACAATATACTGTACACCTACCTGGTTAAATACAATATACTGTACACCTGCCTGGTTAAATACAATATACTGTACACCTGCCTGGTTAAATACAATATACTGTACACCTGCCTGGTTAAATACAATATACTGTACACCTGCCTGGTTAAATACAATATACTGTACACCTACCTGGTTAAATACAATATACTGTACACCTGCCTGGTTAAATACAATATACTGTACATCTGCCTGGTTAAATACAATATACTGTACATCTGCCTGCTTGTCTTCCAGTTGACCTGGTAGGGTAGCCTGCTTGTCTTCCAGTTGACCTGGTAGGGTAGCCTGCTTGTCTTCCAGTTGACCTGGTAGGGTAGCCTGCTTGTCTTCCAGTTGACCTGGTAGGGTAGCCTGCTTGTCTTCCTGTTGACCTGGTAGGGTAGCCTGCTTGTCTTCCAGTTGACCTGGTAGGGTAGCCTGCTTGTCTTCCAGGTGACCTGGTAGGGTAGCCTGCTTGTCTTCCAGTTGACCTGGTAGGGTAGCCTGCTTGTCTTCCAGTTGACCTGGTAGGGTAGCCTGCTTGTCTTCCAGTTGACCTGGTAGGGTAGCCTGCTTGTCTTCCAGTTGACCTGGTAGGGTAGCCTGCTTGTCTTCCAGGTGACCTGGTAGGGTAGCCTGCTTGTCTTCCAGGTGACCTGGTAGGGTAGCCTGCTTGTCTTCCAGTTGACCTGGTAGGGTAGCCTGCTTGTCTTCCTGTTGACCTGGTAGGGTAGCCTGCTTGTCTTCCTGTTGACCTGGTAGGGTAGCCTGCTTGTCTTCTAGTTGACCTGGTAGGGTAGCCTGCTTGTCTTCCTGTTGACCTGGTAGGGTAGCCTGCTTGTCTTCTAGTTGACCTGGTAGGGTAGCCTGCTTGTCTTCCTGTTGACCTGGTAGGGTAGCCTGCTTGTCTTCCTGTTGACCTGGTAGGGTAGCCTGCTTGTCTTCCAGTCGACCTGGTAGGGTAGCCTGCTTGTCTTCCAGTCGACCTGGTAGGGTAGCCTGCTTGTCTTCCTGTCGACCTGGTAGGGTAGCCTGCTTGTCTTCCAGTTGACCTGGTAGGGTAGCCTGCTTGTCTTCCTGTTGATGTGGCTTTCTTATTTAATTCATGCCCTGACATTCTAACAGCGATCTGTAGCACAGAACCTTGCTAGAAGTGACCTACCACAGACAACACAGATTAATCAACAATAACTTGCTCTGACACACTCCTCTCTCCCGTCTCTCTCTCTCTCTCCTAACACATCACTCCTCTCTCCCTTCTCTCTCTCTCTCTCCTAACACATCACTCCTCTCTCCCGTCTCTCTCTCTCTCTCCTAACACATCACTCCTCTCTCACTTCTCTCTCTCTCTCTCTCCTAACACATCACTCCTCTCTCCCTTCTCTCTCTCCTAACACATCACTCCTCTCTCCCTTCTCTCTCTCTCTCTCCTAACACATCACTCCTCTCTCCCTTCTCTCTCTCTCTCTCTCCTAACACATCACTCCTCTCTCACTTCTCTCTCTCTCTCTCTCCTAACACATCACTCCTCTCTCCCTTCTCTCTCTCTCTCTCTCCTAACACATCACTCCTCTCTCCCTTCTCTCTCTCTCTCTCTCTCCTAACACATCACTCCTCTCTCCCTTCTCTCTCTCTCTCTCTCCTAACACATCACTCCTCTCTCCCTTCTCTCTCTCTCTCCTAACACATCACCCCTCTCTCCCTTCTCTCTCTCCCTTCTCTCTCTCTCCTAACACATCACTCCTCTCTCCCTTCTCTCTCTCTCTCCTAACACATCACTCCTCTCTCCCTTCTCTCTCTCTCTCTCTCTCTCTCTCCTAACACATCACTCCTCTCTCCCTTCTCTCTCTCTCTCCTAACACATCACCCCTCTCTCCCTTCTCTCTCTCCCTTCTCTCTCTCTCCTAACACATCACTCCTCTCTCCCTTCTCTCTCTCTCTCCTAACACATCACTCCTCTCTCCCTTCTCTCTCTCTCTCTCTCTCTCTCTCTCTCTCTCTCTCTCTCAACACATCATTCCTCTCTCCCTTCTCTCTCTCTCTCCTAACACATCACTCCTCTCTCCCTTCTCTCTCTCCTAACACATCACTCCTCTCTCCCTTCTCTCTCTCTCTCTCCCAGCACATCACTCCTCTCTCCCTTCTCTCTCTCTCTCCTAACACATCACTCCTCTCTCCCTTCTCTATCTCTCTCTCCCTTCTCTCTCTCTCTCCATGCACATCAGTCCTCTCTCCCTTCTCTCTCCCAAGATATCTTACTCCTTTCATTCAATGCAAATGTATTTCACTTGATAAAACCTGTCTTGACCCTGCGAGACCTACCACAACTCAGGTGACTCAACAACAATGACATGGTCTGACAGATATTCCTGTGTGTCTGTCTCTCTGTGTGTCTGTCTCTCTGTGTCTCTCTCTCTCTGTGTGTCTCTCTGTTTGTGTCTGTCTCTCTGTGTGTCTGTCTCTCTGTGTCTCTCTCTCTCTGTGTGTCTCTCTGTTTGTGTCTGTCTCTCTGTGTGTCTGTCTCTCTCGCTCTCTTCACATATTACTCCTTTCACTCCAGAATTGAGCCATCCGTCTCCATCTCTCAATGTGTGTGATGCGTACGTGAACACTGTGTGTGTGTGTGTGTGTGTGTGTGTGTGTGTTACCCTCTTGCTGATGTTTGCAGCCTGGTCAGTCAGTGTGCTTGAGGCCTGTTGTCACTGACTATCAACCCCATCAGAGTGGATGTTAAGTGGGGAAGACAAGCAGCCAGCTCCCCTGTCTCACCCAGCTGCCGAGGTATGAAGAGGCTTCTCAGAGCCCCCTTCATAGACCGGCTTCGGTACAGAGAAATACAAGGCAGTAGATTGAATACTTTATGATATGATGACTGTCTCTATTTGAGCAGCCTATCAAGATGTTATTGGTCACATCACATACACATATTTAACAGATGTTATTGGTCACATACACATATTTAACAGATGTTATTGGTCACATACACATATTTAACAGATGTTATTGGTCACATACACATATTTAACAGATGTTATTGGTCACATCACATACACATATTTAACAGGTGTTATTGGTCACATACACATATTTAGCAGATGTTATTGGTCACATACACATATTTAGCAGATGTTATTGGTCACATACACATGGTTAACAGATGTTATTGGTCACATACACATGGTTAACAGATGTTATTGGTCACATACACATATTTAACATATGTTATTGGTCACATACACATATTTAGCAGATGTTATTGGTCACATACACATATTTAACAGCTGTTATTGGTCACATACACATATTTAGCAGATGTTATTGGTCACATACACATATTTAACAGCTGTTATTGGTCACATACACATATTTAGCAGATGTTATTGGTCACATACACATGGTTAACAGATGTTATTGGTCACATACACATGGTTAACAGATGTTATTGGTCACATACACATATTTAACATATGTTATTGGTCACATACACATATTTAGCAGATGTTATTGGTCACATACACATATTTAACAGCTGTTATTGGTCACATACACATACTTAGCAGATGTTATTGGTCACATGCACATATTGAGCAGATGTTATTGGTCACATACACATATTTAGCAGATGTTATTGGTCACATACACATATTTAGCAGATGCTATTGGTCACATACACATATTTAGCAGATGCTATTGGTCACATACACATATTTAGCAGATGCTATTGGTCACATACACATACTTAGCAGATGCTATTGGTCACATACACATATTTAGCAGATGTTATTGGTCACATACACATATTTAGCAGATGTTATTGGTCACATGCACATATTGAGCAGATGCTATTGGTCACATACACATATTTAACATATGTTATTGGTCACATACACATATTTAGCAGATGCTATTGGTCACATACACATATTTAGCAGATGTTATTGGTCACATACACATATTTAACAGATGCTATTGGTCACATACACATATTTAGCAGATGTTATTGGTCACATACACATATTTAACAGATGCTATTGGTCACATACACATATTTAACAGATGTTATTGGTCACATACACATATTTAACAGATGTTATTGGTCACATCACATACACATATTTAACAGATGTTATTGGTCACATACACATACTTAGCAGATGTTATTGGTCACATACACATACTTAGCAGATGTTATTGGTCACATGCACATATTTAGCAGATGTTATTGGTCACATACACATATTTAGCAGATGTTATTGGTCACATACACATATTTAGCAGATGTTATTGGTCACATACACATATTTAGCAGATGCTATTGGTCACATACACATACTTAGCAGATGCTATTGGTCACATACACATATTTAGCAGATGTTATTGGTCACATGCACATATTGAGCAGATGCTATTGGTCACATACACATACTTAGCAGATGCTATTGGTCACATACACATATTTAGCAGATGTTATTGGTCACATCACATACACATATTTAACATATGTTATTGGTCACATACACAGATTTAACAGATGTTATTGGTCACATACACATATTTAGCAGATGCTATTGGTCACATACACATATTTAGCAGATGTTATTGGTCACATACACATATTTAGCAGATGCTATTGGTCACATACACATATTTAGCAGATGCTATTGGTCACATACACATATTTAACATATGTTATTGGTCACATACACAGATTTAACAGATGTTATTGGTCACATACACATATTTAACATATGTTATTGGTCACATACACAGATTTAACAGATGTTATTGGTCACATACACATATTTAGCAGATGTTATTGCGGGTGTAGTGAGATGCGTGTCTATAAACCAGCCTAGACGATGCAAACACAATGATGCGTAGAACTGAAATGGACCTGTAAGACTGGTGCTGTGTACAGGAGAGATCAGCAGGAAGCAGCTCTTACGTAACATCCTCAGTTCATTAGTTATCTAATGACTTTGTCTGTCAGTGTGTTTTCATGCCCTGGCGTCCTTCCTCTCACCTGGTGCGCTGCGTTTAACAGGCTAGCATAGCGGCTTGTTTTGGACTGAATGCTTAATGGGAAATGACAATGGCGTAAAGCATTGGAATCGTCTTGTGCACCGTGTCGGTCCCGGGTCGCTGAAAATCTTGCACATCTTTGATGATGTCACAAGGCAGACTATTGTCTGATTGGTTGATGGACTTAATGAAGATGTTCCAGGAATGTGTACCACTTGGAGAAATTAGGATGTGTTTGGAACGAGTAGCCAGACAATGAGGATGGATGAGTGATGCAGCACTGCTGCCAAGCCAACTGGTCAGGACTGTGCCAACCAAACCACAGACGCTACAATCATCTTTTCCAGCCTAGCGATGTCCAGACTGTTTTAATACAGCTGAGAGCTGCTCACTACTGGCCACTATCCAGACATTTTTTACTGAGCTCATTTTCCATAATATAGCAGATTTTAGAATTGGCTTGGATTTGGATTCTCCTCTCAAATAATGAACTATAGTAGCCTTCACTTCACCGGTCACACAATGCCCTGAATGATGTGGTAGCCTTCACTGGGTGCTGAATATCCTCCTCTCCTCCCTGAATATCCTCATCCCTGAATATCCTCCTCTCCTCCCTGAATATCCTCATCCCTGAATATCCTCCTCTCCTCCCTGAATATCCTCATCCCTGAATATCCTCCTCTCCTCCCTGAATATCCTCCTCTCCTCCCTGAATATCCTCCTCTCCTCCCTGAATATCCTCATCCCTGAATATCCTCCTCTCCTCCCTGAATATCCTCCTCTCCTCCCTGAATATCCTCATCCCTGAATATCCTCCTCTCCTCCCTGAATATCCTCCTCTCCTCCCTGAATATCCTCCTCTCCTCCCTGAATATCCTCCTCTCCTCCCTGAATATCCTCCTCTCCTCCCTGAATATCCCCCTCTCCTCCCTGAATATCCCTTTCTCCTCCCTGAATATCCTCCTCTCCTCCCTGAATATCCTCCTCTCCTCCCTGAATATCCTCCTCTCCTCCCTGAATATCCCCCTCTCCTCCCTGAATATCCTTTTCTCCTCCCTGAATATCCTCCTCTCCTCCCTGAATATCCTCCTCTCCTTCCTGAATATCCTCCTCTCCTCCCTGAATATCCCCCTCTCCTCCCTGAATATCCCCCTCTCCTCCCTGAATATCCTTTTCTCCTCCCTGAATATCCTCCTCTCCTCCCTGAATATCCTCCTCTCCTCCCTGAATATCCTCCTCTCCTCCCTGAATAACCTTCGCTCCTCCCTGAATATCCCCCTCTCCTCCCTGAATACTCCCCCCTCCTCCCTGAATAACCTTCTCTCCTCCCTGAATATCCCCCTCTCCTCCCTGAATATCCTCCTCTCCTCCCTGAATATCCTCCTCTCCTCCCTGAATATCCTCCTCTCCTCCCTGAATATCCCCCTCTCCTCCCTGAATATCCCCCTCTCCTCCCTGAATACTCCCCCCTCCTCCCTGAATATCCCCCTCTCCTCCCTGAATATCCTCCTCTCCTCCCTGAATATCCTCCTCTCCTCCCTGAATATCCTCCTCTCCTCCCTGAATAACCTTCTCTCCTCCCTGAATATCCCCCTCTCCTCCCTGAATATCCTCCTCTCCTCCCTGAATATCCCCCTCTCCTCCCTGAATATCCTCCTCTCCTCCCTGAATATCCCCCTCTCCTCCCTGAATATCCTCCTCTCCTCCCTGAATATCCTCCTCTCCTCCCTGAATATCCTCCTCTCCTCCCTGAATATCCTCATCCCTGAATACCCCCCTCTCCTCCCTGAATATCCCCCCTCTCCTCCCTGAATATCCCCTTCCTCCCTGAATATCCCCCTCCTCCCTGAATACCCCCCCTCCTCCCTGAATACCCCCCTCTCCTCCCTGAATATCCCCCTCTCCTCTCCTCCCTGAATATCCTTCTCTCCTCCCTGCCTGAATACCCCCCTCTCCTCCCTGAATATCCCCCTCCTCCCTGAATATCCCCCTCTCCTCGCATGCCTGAATATCCTCCTCGGATCATTATTTGACCAAAACAAGTAAATTAGAGGCAGTTTATCTAGTTTGGTGTTTTTATTTATATATTTTTAAATCTAGTTTTCATATACTGTATTCCTTAGGGATAGACAACATTCTCATTTGATTAACATCAACGTCTAATAACTAATGCAGAAAGGAGGAGGAGGATGAGGAGGAGGAGGATGAGGATTCTGACTTTATCCACTATGTATGGTCTTTACGATAACCAACTGACAGGACATAATACACACACACACACACACACACACACACACACACACACACACACACACACACACACACACACACACACACACACACACACACACACACACACACACACACACACTTCATGCATATCTTATTGAAAGCTGAAATCTAACATGCTGCTCTGGTTAACATGTAGCATCACTCCTCAACTCTATGCTTCCATACCCTACTAGATGTGGGTGTATGTGGACCGCTATAGTTAACATGGCCGTGACTACATATGAATACACCGAGGCCCAGACCTCTGTAATGTTTTCTAATTGGATAAAACTATTTTTTTTTAAATATATATAGTACACAAGGAGAATCAATGATGGGTCAACATGTAAATATTGCTCCCAGTGTTGATCAAAGCGCGCAGCACTTAATAACGAGCTGTAATCGCTCATTACTCTTTGCAGTGGATTGATGAACCGTGTTTGTTCGCTTGCGTATCGCAGACGTTCCTCCTGCATTATCAGCACGTCCACCGCTCTGAGGCGGCTCACTGGAGAAGTAGACAAAAACATAGAGGCGCTGCTGACAATGGGTTTGCGAGATGCCGGACCAAAGGCAATTTTAAAACCGTCCCGTGACTCCTGCCATCGCTATATACATCCCCCTAAACAAATTAAAAAACCGCTCCTTGAAGAATGAGTGCACAACGGGTAGTGCTGTTAGCTGTCAGTCAGTCAGGTGGCTAGCTGCCAACAGAGACTTATATTGCAGTAAAGTCGAAGGGCTCTGGCTAGCATTATTTATCCAGCTAGAAGGATGAAGTAAGAAGCTAACGTTAAATCAAATCAAACTTTATTTATAAAGCCCTTCTTACATCAGCTGATATCTCAAAGTGCTTGTACAGAAACCCAGCCTAAAACCCCAAACAGCAAGCAATGCAGGTGTAGAAGCACGGTGGCTTGGAAAAACTCCCTAGAAAGGCCAAAACCTAGGAAGAAACCTAGAGGGGAACCAGGCTCTGAGGGGTGGCCAGTCCTCTTCTGGCTGTGCCGGGTGGAGATTATAACAGAACATGGCCAAGATGTTCAAATGGTGCCTACCTAAGCAAGATCAAGTTCTACTCTTATCTCATAATAACCTTGCTTTACAGAGAGTAGGCTACTGAGACAGACAGTGATGTGGCGAGGCAGAGCAGACAGAGGTTATTATAGTGGGTCACAAACGTGGGGTCGAGGCCCCATGTGGGGTCCCCTGAGAATCTGTACTAATCTTATCAAACAAGTTGGGAATAAAAAATAAAGACATTTCGATATGGCCCATTGTCCCTATAGGCCGACATTAAAAACCAGACAATATAGTTCTACAAATTTCCTATGTTTTATTTTATGTCAGTGGTTGTTCGTCTTATTCATAACATTTTTTTTTTTTACCAATACATCACTGATATTAATACAGAGTCGTAAGTCATATTCTAATAATTTACCCAGGGTTACCTGGGGTTACCTGCATGGATACATAACAAGAACTTATACATGGTTTCCTGGACCCACACGCCTACTCCTGGACTGAAAACCGCTTAGAAATAGATGGTTTCCTGGACCCACACGCCTACTCCTGGACTGAAAACCGCTTAGAAATAGATGGTTTCCTGGACCCACACGCCTACTCCTGGACTGAAAACCGCTTAGAAATAGATGGTTTCCTGGACTGAAAACCACTTAATGGAGAATCTCTATTGAATGTGCTTTTTTAGTCCAGGAATAGAGTAGTATGGGCCTTAGAACTGACCCTCGATCGTCTTTCAACTCACGTCCCAGTATTTAGGCAGTAACTCTTGCGGTAACAGTCTGTCAATGATGTTATCTGTGGAGATGGGGAACCACAGCCTGTTGAGCTTAAAGACCCATGAATTTTTGAAGAGCTCAGAGAGCCTTCTGTAACCACTATCTCCTAGCCTGAGGCTGTATGTGAGGTATATTGCTGACTGAGACAGTTCGAGGCCCTTTCACTTGTCTGAGAAAGACAGAATACGAGAGGCCCTTTTTCAACGGTTCTGTTCTCGTCTCGGAGGTCACACACACGTCAGATACAGTAAACATTGCCGTCATGGTGGCATTCAAGTGGATTATGTCATGCTTTAACTCTGCTCTCTCCTCTCCAATAAGCTGGTCTGTTCACTACTAGTGAAGACATAATGAGAAATCAGTGAAATAATTGTGGACTACAGGAAAAGGAGGACCGAGCACTTGTCATCGACGGGGGCTGTAGTGGAGCAGGTTGAGAGCTTCAAGTTCCTTAGTGTCCACATCACCAACAAACAAACATAGTCCAAGCACACCAAGACAGTCGTGAAAAGGGCACAACAAAACCTATTCCCCCTCAGGAGACTGAAACGATTGGGCATGGGTCATCAGATCCTCAAAAGGTTCTACAGCTGCAACATCGAGAGCATCCTGACAGGCTGTATCACTGCCTGGTACGGCAACTGCTCAGCCTCCGAAACGCAAGGCACTACAGAGGGTAGTGCGTACGGCCCAGTACATCACCGGGGCCAAGCTTCCTGCCATCCAGGACCTATATACCAGGCGGTGTCAGAGGAAGGCCCTAAAAATTGTCAAAGACTCCAGCCACCCTAGTCATAGACTGTTCTCTCTGCTCCGGTACTGCCTGTGTCACAACCGGCCATAATCGTGAGTCCCATAGGACGGAGCACAATTGGCCCAGCGTCGTCCGAGTTAGGGGGGGGGATTTATTTGGCTCATCGTGCTCTAGCGACTCTTTGTGGCGGGCCGGGCGCCTGCAGGCAGACCTCGGTCGTCAGTTGAACAGTGTTTCCTCTGACACCTTGGTGCAGCTGGCTCCCGGGTTAAGGAGCACGGTTTGGCCGCATGACTCAACCTTCTCCTCTCCCGAGCACGTTGGGGAGTTGCAGCGATGAGAGGATCGACATTGAATATCACAAAATTGGGGGGGAGGAAAGGGGGTTAATAAAATTAATAAAGGCAAGTTAGCTATCGATCAGTAAGTCCCATCCTCACTGGGGGAACAGCGTCTCAGCGTCTCAGCGTCTCAGCGTCTCCGAATGAGAAGCGTGATGGTGTATAGAGATGAATTGGAGCTCAAAATAATCTCTCAATTTAATTTAAATTTAAAGGGCTTTATTGGCATGGGAAACATATGTTTACGTTGCTTTGGCAATCTGTCTCTTTCTCTCTCTTTTGAGGAGAGGAGAGGCTGCACTGTGACTGTCTGCTACACTGGTACAGTAACAGGGTAGAGGTCTGTAGGTAGTGATGTGCAGGGCTGATGGTAGAGGTCTGTAGATAGTGATATGCAGGGCTGATGGTAGAGGTCTGTAGGTAGTGATGTGCAGGGCTGATGGTAGAGGTCTGTAGGTAGTGATATGCAGGGCTGATGGTAGAGGTCTGTAGGTAGTGATGTGCAGGGCTGATGGTAGAGGTCTGTAGGTAGTGCTATGGAGGGCTGATGGTAGAGGTCTGTAGGTAGTGATATGCAGGGCTGATGGTAGAGGTCTGTAGGTAGTGCTATGGAGGGCTGATGGTAGAGGTCTGTAGGTAGTGATATGCAGGGCTGATGGTAGAGGTCTGTAGGTAGTGATGTGCAGGGCTGATGGTAGAGGTCTGTAGGTAGTGCTATGGAGGGCTGATGGTAGAGGTCTGTAGGTAGTGATATGCAGGGCTGATGGTAGAGGTCTGTAGGTAGTGATATGCAGGGCTGATGGTAGAGGTCTGTAGGTAGTGATGTGCAGGGCTGATGGTAGAGGTCTGTAGGTAGTGATATGCAGGGCTGATGGTAGAGGTCTGTAGGTAGTGATATGCAGGGCTGATGGTAGAGGTCTGTAGGTAGTGATATGCAGGGCTGATGGTAGAGGTCTGTAGGTAGTGATATGCAGGGCTGATGGTAGAGGTCTGTAGGTAGTGATATGCAGGGCTGATGGTAGAGGTCTGTAGGTAGTGATATGCAGGGCTGATGGTAGAGGTCTGTAGGTAGTGATATGCAGGGCTGATGGTAGAGGTCTCTAGGTAGTGATATGCAGGGCTGATGGTAGAGGTCTGTAGGTAGTGATATGCAGGGCTGATGGTAGAGGTCTGTAGGTAGTGATGTGCAGGGCTGATGGTAGAGGTCTGTAGGTAGTGATGTGCAGGGCTGATGGTAGAGGTCTGTAGGTAGTGATGTGCAGGGCTGATGGTAGAGGTCTGTAGGTAGTGATGTGCAGGGCTGATGGTAGAGGTATGTAGGTAGTGATGTGCAGGGCTGATGGTAGAGGTATGTAGGTAGTGATGTGCAGGGCTGATGGTAGAGGTATGTAGGTAGTGATGTGCAGGGCTGATGGTAGAGGTCTGTAGGTAGTGATGTGCAGGGCTGATGGTAGTGATGTGCAGGGCTGATGGTAGTGATGTGCAGGGCTGATGGTAGAGGTCTGTAGGTAGTGATATGCAGGGCTGATGGTAGAGGTCTGTAGGTAGTGATGTGCAGGGCTGATGGTAGAGGTCTGTAGGTAGTGATATGCAGGGCTGATGGTAGAGGTCTGTAGGTAGTGATATGCAGGGCTGATGGTAGAGGTCTGTAAGTAGTGATATGCAGGGCTGATGGTAGAGGTCTGTAGGTAGTGATGTGCAGGGCTGATGGTAGAGGGCTGTAGGTAGTGATATGCAGGGCTGATGGTAGAGGTCTGTAGGTAGTGATGTGCAGGGCTGATGGTAGAGGTCTGTAGGTAGTGATATGCAGGGCTGATGGTAGAGGTCTGTAGGTAGTGATGTGCAGGGCTGATGGTAGAGGTCTGTAGGTAGTGATATGCAGGGCTGATGGTAGAGGTCTGTAGGTAGTGATGTGCAGGGCTGATGGTAGAGGTCTGTAGGTAGTGCTATGGAGGGCTGATGGTAGAGGTCTGTAGGTAGTGATATCTAGGGCTGATGGTAGAGGTCTGTAGGTAGTGCTATGGAGGGCTGATGGTAGAGGTCTGTAGGTAGTGATATGCAGGGCTGATGGTAGAGGTCTGTAGGTAGTGATGTGCAGGGCTGATGGTAGAGGTCTGTAGGTAGTGCTATGGAGGGCTGATGGTAGAGGTCTGTAGGTAGTGATATGCAGGGCTGATGGTAGAGGTCTGTAGGTAGTGATATGCAGGGCTGATGGTAGAGGTCTGTAGGTAGTGATGTGCAGGGCTGATGGTAGAGGTCTGTAGGTAGTGATATGCAGGGCTGATGGTAGAGGTCTGTAGGTAGTGATATGCAGGGCTGATGGTAGAGGTCTGTAGGTAGTGATATGCAGGGCTGATGGTAGAGGTCTGTAGGTAGTGATATGCAGGGCTGATGGTAGAGGTCTGTAGGTAGTGATATGCAGGGCTGATGGTAGAGGTCTGTAGGTAGTGATATGCAGGGCTGATGGTAGAGGTCTGTAGGTAGTGATATGCAGGGCTGATGGTAGAGGTCTGTAGGTAGTGATATGCAGGGCTGATGGTAGAGGTCTGTAGGTAGTGATATGCAGGGCTGATGGTAGAGGTCTGTAGGTAGTGATGTGCAGGGCTGATGGTAGAGGTCTGTAGGTAGTGATGTGCAGGGCTGATGGTAGAGGTCTGTAGGTAGTGATGTGCAGGGCTGATGGTAGAGGTCTGTAGGTAGTGATGTGCAGGGCTGATGGTAGAGGTATGTAGGTAGTGATGTGCAGGGCTGATGGTAGAGGTATGTAGGTAGTGATGTGCAGGGCTGATGGTAGAGGTATGTAGGTAGTGATGTGCAGGGCTGATGGTAGAGGTATGTAGGTAGTGATGTGCAGGGCTGATGGTAGAGGTCTGTAGGTAGTGATGTGCAGGGCTGATGGTAGAGGTCTGTAGGTAGTGATATGCAGGGCTGATGGTAGAGGTCTGTAGGTAGTGATATGCAGGGCTGATGGTAGAGGTCTGTAGGTAGTGATATGCAGGGCTGATGGTAGATGTCTGTAGGTAGTGATATGCAGGGCTGATGGTAGAGGTCTCTAGGTAGTGATATGCAGGGCTGATGGTAGAGGTCTGTAGGTGGTGATATGCAGGGCTGATGGTAGAGGTCTGTAGGTAGTGATATGCAGGGCTGATGGTAGAGGTCTGTAGGTAGTGATATGCAGGGCTGATGGTAGAGGTCTGTAGGTAGTGATATGCAGGGCTGATGGTAGAGGTCTGTAGGTAGTGATATGCAGGGCTGATGGTAGAGGTCTGTAGGTAGTGATATGCAGGGCTGATGGTAGAGGTCTGTAGGTAGTGATATGCAGGGCTGATGGTAGAGGTCTGTAGGTAGTGATATGCAGGGCTGATGGTAGAGGTCTGTAGGTAGTGATGTGCAGGGCTGATGGTAGAGGTCTGTAGGTAGTGATGTGCAGGGCTGATGGTAGAGGTCTGTAGGTAGTGATGTGCAGGGCTGATGGTAGAGGTCTGTAGGTAGTGATGTGCAGGGCTGATGGTAGAGGTATGTAGGTAGTGATGTGCAGGGCTGATGGTAGAGGTATGTAGGTAGTGATGTGCAGGGCTGATGGTAGAGGTCTGTAGGTAGTGATGTGCAGGGCTGATGGTAGAGGTATGTAGGTAGTGATGTGCAGGGCTGATGGTAGAGGGCTGTAGGTATTGATATGCAGGGCTGATGGTAGAGGTCTGTAGGTAGTGATATGCAGGGCTGATGGTAGAGGTCTGTAGGTAGTGATATGCAGGGCTGATGGTAGAGGTCTGTAGGTAGTGATGTGCAGGGCTGATGGTAGAGGTCTGTAGGTAGTGATGTGCAGGGCTGATGGTAGAGGTCTGTAGGTAGTGATATGCAGGGCTGATGGTAGAGGTCTGTAGGTAGTGATATGCAGGGCTGATGGTAGAGGGCTGTAGGTAGTGATATGCAGGGCTGATGGTAGAGGTCTGTAGGTAGTGATGTGCAGGGCTGATGGTAGAGGTCTGTAGGTAGTGATGTGCAGGGCTGATGGTAGAGGTCTGTAGGTAGTGATGTGCAGGGCTGATGGTAGAGGGCTGTAGGTAGTGATATGCAGGGCTGATGGTAGAGGGCTGTAGGTAGTGATATGCAGGGCTGATGGTAGAGGTCTGTAGGTAGTGATGTGCAGGGCTGATGGTAGAGGTCTGTAGGTAGTGATATGCAGGGCTGATGGTAGAGGGCTGTAGGTAGTGATATGCAGGGCTGATGGTAGAGGTCTGTAGGTAGTGATGTGCAGGGCTGATGGTAGAGGTCTGTAGGTAGTGATATGCAGGGCTGATGGTAGAGGGCTGTAGGTAGTGATATGCAGGGCTGATGGTAGAGTGTAATAGGGTTGCAAGTAAACAGTGAAGTGAGTATAGTATACTCAGAATCTGAGGAGACTGCATTTGGATGAGAGAGAGAGAGAGACGTTTAATCTTGACACAGCTGCTGGAAAAGAGCGACCAGTTATGTTGTTGTGTTGAGCAGTCAGCCCTACATTCTCCCCAAGCTGTCTCTCTTTAAAGGCCTACTTTACTACACTTCATCCAGGATATATATTAAAGGAGGAACTGATCTCCTGTTTAGTAAAACCTAGACACGGTTGATGATGTGCAGCTAGATCCTAGCTGTCTTTAGAGTTGACCTAGGATTGCTTCTAACAGTTAACTATTGTAGTATTCTATAGTAAACTGTAGTAGTTTTATTTCATGTGGGTAGCTTTTTTTAAAAACGTTTTTAAAACCTTTTTCTTTTTAAACTTCAGTTGTAGTGAATGGTTGTGTTTATCCTTGTAATAGTGACAAGGTATCTGTACTGTAGATTGTGTTTGTCGAATTGAACAGTTATATTTCCCCTAGCTGTCTTTAAAGTCTACCCGGGATATTAAAGAGGGAAATCATATACTTTTCAATAGTAACTGGAAGACTATAGAAAATACAACACGAGGCAGTTCTATTTGTCAACTCCCAAAGCTCCAGCTACTGTAATGCCTGATGGTGTTGGTGGTTTATCCTTGTGACAATTACTTCTCCTCTTGTTTCCCTCCTCTCATACTATTGATTTACTTCTACAGTAAAAGGAAGTAGCTTTGTTTTGAGCCATAATGGACCATAGGACAGGAGTCTATTTCCTGTTTTCTGTTTGAGGCAGCTTGATGTACCAGTAGACCCCTGAGCGCTGGTCTATCACATGGCCTGTCCTACTTTTCCCTCCTTCCTCTCCTCTTCCTCTCCTCTTCCTCTCCTCTCTTCCTCCCTGCATTGTTGATATAATCAGAGAAACAAGTTCTTTCCTCTCCTCCTTCCTGTTGGCTGCATCTGCTCATTAAACCAATTCAAATTCCTTATTTTATTACATTGTTAGAATATCTGTGGACAGATTAGGTGCATGTAGTAGTAGACAGTATTACCCCCCTGAACGTATATTTAATAGGTTATAATGACCTGAGACAGCAGTACAGTTAGGAAGAAATCAGGTCGCTCTCCCGCCATGCACGTGCACAATAATTTATTTTGAAACTGATTATACTGTGGCCGCACACACACACCTCTATCCCTCAGTGTCATTTGGATGGAGAGGTGTGTGTAGAAAAGGTCTAATGTTGTTTTGGACACTTTTTTGGTACAGATGTGCCTTGTCCCTAAAAGGATCTTTCAAACCAGCCCTACTCAGTGACCGAGTCTACCAGCAGCTACGGAGCATTCACGACCCAGGCCCGGTTCACCTGACGGGCCGGAGATACCTGGACAGAGTTCTCCCAGTATGAACACCAGCTGTCACATGATGAATGGAGACAATTCCAGATGAGTAAGAGAGAGAGAGAGTGAGAGCCCAGAAAAATCCTAGACACTAAACTGCTTCAGGAGAAAACATACGTTATCTCCTCCGCGGAAATGGAATAGAGTGTCGGCTATTCTGAATGTGACTTTTCTGCAAAACATCGGGAAGGGAGAATAAAACGAGGCTATAGTACCAGTACTCCTTGTATGAGTCAAGGTGCAGAGGTACCAGGTAGTAACGAGGCTATATAGTACCAGTACTCCTTGTATGAGTCAAGGTGCAGAGGTACCAGGTAGTAACGAGGCTATATAGTACCAGTACTCCTTGTATGAATCAAGATGCAGAGGTACCAGGTAGTAACGAGGCTATAGTACCAGTACTCCTTGTATGAGTCAATGTGCAGAGGTACCAGGTAGTAACGAGGCTATATAGTACCAGTACTCCTTGTATGAATCAAGATGCAGAGGTACCAGGTAGTAACGAGGCTATAGTACCAGTACTCCTTGTATGAGTCAAGATGCAGAGGTACCAGGTAGTAACGAGGCTATAGTACCAGTACTCCTTGTATGAGTCAAGGTGCAGAGGTACCAGGTAGTAACGAGGCTATATAGTACCAGTACTCCTTGTATGAGTCAATGTGCAGAGGTACCAGGTAGTAACGAGGCTATATAGGAGTACCGGTACTGAGTCAATGTGCAGGGGTACCAGGTAGTAACGAGGCTATATAGAAGGAGTACCGGTACTGAGTCAATGTGCAGGGGTACCAGGTAGTAACGAGGCTATATAGGAGTACCGGTACTGAGTCAATGTGTAGGGGTACCAGGTAGTAACGAGGCTATATAGAAGGAGTACCGGTACTGAGTCAATGTGCAGGGGTACCAGGTAGTAACGAGGCTATATAGGAGTACCGGTACTGAGTCAATGTGCAGGGGTACCAGGTAGTGACGATGCTATATAGGAGTACCAGTACTGAGTCAATGTGCAGGGGTACCAGGTAGTAACGAGGCTATATAGGAGTACCGGTACTGAGTCAATGTGTAGGGGTACCAGGTAGTAACGAGGCTATATAGAAGGAGTACCGGTACTGAGTCAATGTGCAGGGGTACCAGGTAGTAACGAGGCTATATAGGAGTACCGGTACTGAGTCAATGTGCAGGGGTACCAGGTAGTAACGAGGCTATATAGAAGGAGTACCGGTACTGAGTCAATGTGCAGGGGTACCATGTAGTAACGAAGCTATATAGGAGTACCAGTACTGAGTCAATGTGCAGGGGTACCAGGTAATAACGAGGCTATATAGGAGTACCGGTACTGAGTCAATGTGCAGGGGTACCAGGTAGTAACGAGGCTATATAGGAGTACCGGTACTGAGTCAATGTGCAGGGGTACCAGGTAGTAACGAGGCTATATAGGAGTACCGGTACTGAGTCAATGTGTAGGGGTACCAGGTAGTAACAATACTATATAGGAGTACCGATACTGAGTCAATGTGCAGGGGTACCGGGTAGTAACGAGGCTATATAGGAGTACCAGTACTGAGTCAATGTGTAGGGGTACCAGGTAGTAACAATACTATATAGGAGTACCGGTACTGAGTCAATGTGCAGGGGTACCGGGTAGTAACGAGGCTATATAGGAGTACCGGTACTGAGTCAATGTGCAGGGGTACCAGGTAGTAACGATGCTATATAGGAGTACCGGTACTGAGTCAATGTGCAGGGGTACCAGGTAGTAACGAGGCTATATAGGAGTACCGGTACTGAGTCAATGTGCAGGGGTACCAGGTAGTAACGAGGCTATATAGAAGGAGTACCGGTACTGAGGCAATGTGCAGGGGTACCAGGTAGTAACGAGGCTATATAGGAGTACCGGTACTGAGTCAATGTGCAGGGGTACCAGGTAGTAATGAGGCTATATAGGAGTACCGGTACTGAGTCAATGTGCAGGGGTACCAGGTAGTAACGATGCTATATAGAAGGAGTACCGGTACTGAGTCAATGTGCAGGGGTACCAGGTAGTAACGAGGCTATATAGGAGAACCGGTACTGAGTCAATGTGCAGGGGTACCAGGTAGTAACGATGCTATATAGGAGTACCGGTACTGAGTCAATGTGCAGGGGTACCAGGTAGTAACGAGGCTATATAGGAGTACCAGTACTGAGTCAATGTGCAGGGGTACGGGTTAGTTGAAGTAATTGACGTAATATGTACATGTAGGTAGGGGTAAAAATGACTAGGCAATCAGGATAGACAATAAACAAAGTAGCAGCTGTGGTGGTGTGTGGGTACAGTCCGGTGTGTTTTTAGAGCCCTGTGTTGTTGTGTGGTGTGTGGGTACAGTCCGGTGTGTTTTTAGAGCCCTGTGGTGTGGTGTGGATACAGTCCGGTGTGTTTTTAGAGCCCTGTGGTGTTGTGTGGATACAGTCCAGTGTGTTTTTAGAGCCCTGTGGTGTGGATACAGTCCGGTGTGTGTTTTAGAGCCCTGTGGTGTTGTGTGGATACAGTCCGGTGTGTTTTTAGAGCCCTGTGGTGTGGTGTGGATACAGTCCGGTGTGTGTTTTAGAGCCCTGTGGTGTTGTGTGGATACAGTCCGGTGTGTGTTTTAGAGCCCTGTGGTGTTGTGTGGGTACAGTCCGGTGTGTTTTAGAGCCCTGTTGTGTGGTGTGGGTACAGTCCGGTGTGTTTTAGAGCCCTGTGTTGTGGTGTGTGGGTACAGTCCGGTGTGTTTTAGAGCCCTGTTGTGTGGTGTGGGTACAGTCCGGTGTGTTTTAGAGCCCTGTTGTGTGGTGTGGGTACAGTCCGGTGTGTTTTAGAGCCCTGTGTTGTGGTGTGTGGGTACAGTCCGGTGTGTGTTTTAGAGCCCTGTGGTGTTGTGTGGGTACAGTCCGGTGTGTTTTTAGAGCCCTGTGGTGTTGTGTGGATACAGTCCGGTGTGTGTTTTTAGAGCCCTGTGGTGTTGTGTGGATACAGTCCGGTGTGTTTTTAGAGCCCTGTGGTGTTGTGTGGATACAGTCCGGTGTGTTTTTAGAGCCCTGTGGTGTTGTGTGGATACAGTCCGGTGTGTTTTTAGAGCCCTGTGGTGTTGTGTGGATACAGTCCGGTGTGTTTTAGAGCCCTGTGTTGTGGTGTGTGGGTACAGTCCGGTGTGTTTTAGAGCCCTGTTGTGTGGTGTGGGTACAGTCCGGTGTGTTTTTAGAGCCCTGTGGTGTTGTGTGGATACAGTCCGGTGTGTTTTTAGAGCCCTGTGGTGTGGTGTGGATACAGTCCGGTGTGTTTTAGAGCCCTGTGGTGTTGTGTGGGTACAGTCCGGTGTGTGTTTTTAGAGCCCTGTGTTGGTGTGTGGATACAGTCCGGTGTGTTTTTAGAGCCCTGTGGTGTTGTGTGGATACAGTCCGGTGTGTTTTTAGAGCCCTGTGGTGTTGTGTGGATACAGTCCGGTGTGTTTTTAGAGCCCTGTGGTGTTGTGTGGATACAGTCCGGTGTGTTTTTAGAGCCCTGTGGTGTTGTGTGGATACAGTCCGGTGTGTTTTAGAGCCCTGTGGTGTTGTGTGGATACAGTCCGGTGTGTTTTTAGAGCCCTGTTGTGTGGTGTGGTGTGTGGATACAGTCCGGTGTGTTTTAGAGCCCTGTGTTGTGGTGTGTGGATACAGTCCGGTGTGTTTTTAGAGCCCTGTGGTGTTGTGTGGATACAGTCCGGTGTGTGTTTTAGAGCCCTGTGGTGTTGTGTGGGTACAGTCCGGTGTGTTTTAGAGCCCTGTGGTGTTGTGTGGGTACAGTCCGGTGTGTGTTTTAGAGCCCTGTGTTGGTGTGTGGATACAGTCCGGTGTGTTTTAGAGCCCTGTGTTGGTGTGTGGATACAGTCCGGTGTGTTTTTAGAGCCCTGTGGTGTTGTGTGGATACAGTCCGGTGTGTTTTTAGAGCCCTGTGTTGTGTGGGTACAGTCCGGTGTGTTTTTAGAGCCCTGTGTTGTGTGGGTACAGTCCGGTGTGTTTTAGAGCCCTGTGTGGTGTGGGTACAGTCCGGTGTGTTTTTAGAGCCCTGTGTTGTGGAGGTTTCTGTCACCATTATGGAACATCTCCTACATCCAGGACATCACTCCTCTGTGTCAAACAGATGCAGCTACGGCAGCACTGGAATGGCCTGAGTCTGCAGGGGGGAACTCACTGCTCTGCACTGTGCTGACCACTCTGTCTTCCATTCCATGTACCAGAATGCTGCTGTTGATGAGGACATTAATACACACTGATGGGGCTGGAGGTGAGGTTGCCACCTTCTGCAATGTCTCTGTCTGTCTCTGTCTCTGTCTCTGTCTCTCTGTCCGTCTCTGTCCGTCTCTGTCCGTCTCTGTCCGTCTGTCTCTGTCTCTGTCTCTGTCTGTCTCTCTCTCTGTCTGTTTGTCTGTCTGTCTCTGATCTTCCATACCTGTTGATGAGATACTATACCTGGCGGTAAAGTGCGTGAGGTTTGTAGTCCTGACACCACCACCAGACTTCACTTCTCTGTTTCTGATGTGTAGTTGGATTATCCTTGCATTGTCTTCATTGATCTGTATAAGGAAGTCTGACAGACCATTTTAAACAGTACTGTATATCTGACCCGTTTCAGGAAGCTATGCGTAGGGTTGCACATTTTGGGGAATATTCGGGGGAATTAACGGAAATATATGGGAATTAACGGAAATATATGGGAATTAACTGAGATAAATGCAAATTAATATTAATACCATTTAAATGTAGATTTTTTTTTGTATTGGATATATTTACCATATGGAGACATATGGAGACAGAAACATAAACCTTTTACCTTATCTTAAGTAGACATACACTACAGTTCATAGGTTTGGGGCCACTTAGAAATGTCCTTGTTTTTGAAAGAAAATCTTTCTTTTTTTGTCCATTTAAAATAACATCAAATTGATCAAAAATACATTGTTAATGTTGTAAATGACTATTGTAGCTGGAAACGGCAGATTTTTAATGGAATATCTACATAGGTGTACAGAGGCCCATTATCAGCAACCATCACTCCTGTGTTCCAATGGCACGTTGTGTTAGCTAATCCAACTTTATAATTTTAAAGGGCTAATTGATCATTAGAAAACCCTTTTGCAATTATGTTAGCACAGCTGAAAACTGTTGTTCTGATTAAGAAGCAATACAACTGGCCTTCTTTAGACTAGTTGAGTATCTGGAGCATTAGCATTTGTGGGTTTGATTACAGGCTCA
Source organism: Salvelinus namaycush (assembly GCF_016432855.1). NCBI lineage: Eukaryota > Metazoa > Chordata > Actinopteri > Salmoniformes > Salmonidae > Salvelinus > Salvelinus namaycush. The sequence continues at coordinate 15,519 of NW_024058008.1, read as the reverse complement.
AAATGGCCAGAAACAAAGAACTTTGTTCTGAAACTCGTCAGTCTATTCTTGTTCTGAGAAATGAAGGCTAATCCATGTGAGAAATTGCCAAGAAACTGAAGATCTTGTACTACTCCCTTCCCTTCCCAGAACAGCACAAACTGGCCCTAACCAGAATAGAATGAGGAGGAGTGAGGCCTTCTAGGCAGAGTTGCAAAGACAAATCCATATCTCAGACTGGCAAATGAAAGATTAAGATGGGCAAAAGAACACAGAAACTCTGCCTAGAAGGCCCGCATCCCAGTCGCCTCGTCACTGTTGACGATGAGACTGGTGTTTTGCAGGGTACTATTTAATGGAGCTGCCAGTTGAGGACTTGTGAGGCGTCTGTTTCTCAAACCAGACACTCTAATGTACTTGTCCTCTTGCTCAGTTGTGCACCGGGGCCTCCCACTCCTCTTTCTATTCTGGTTAGAGCCAGTTTGCGCTGTTCTGTGAAGGGAGTAGTACACAGCGTTGTACGAGATCTTCAATAGTCATTTACAACATTAACAATGTCTTCACTCTATTTCAGATCAATTTTATGTTATTTTAATGGCACAAAAGGACATTTTCTAATTGACCCCAAACTTTTGAACGGTAGTGTAACTGTCTTAGTATAAACTCTGGTTTGAATCAACTTGGTTCTGCCACTAGAGGGGGGTGTGTCTATGCTGTTGTACTGTTTATACAGTCCGATCTAGAATCTCAGTGAGGGGGGGGGGGGGGGGATTCATGCTGCACGCTCACTGCCCCAATTCCGTATCTTTACTCTCCCAAATGACTCATATACCAAATGATCTGAGCTGTTGACTGTATTACGAAACATCCCATGGTGAGATTTTCTGCAAAGACAAATGGTAACATCACAACAACAACAAAAAAGACATTGGATGAATTAATTGTATTTGTGTCGGATATGACAATAGCCTTGCTCAACATATATCATAATTATGATTTTTACATTAACATATATTAACATATATTAAAACCCTGTATGGATTCATAATTGACATGGATGTTTATCTTCCCCTGCTATGTTGTGATGTATTTTGTATTTCTACTGTCCTCCTATGTGATGTATTTCTACTGTCCTCCTATGTGATGTATTTCTACTGTCCTCCTATGTGATGTATTTTGTATTTCTACTGTCCTCCTATGTGATGTATTTTGTATTTGCATATCTTAATTGTCTCAGCTGTATAAATAAAAGTTAAATACCCTAGCTGGTGATGACCTATTGAGGATGGTTTTACTGTGAATTAAATATTCTATACATCCTGTGCCTAGCAGACAAAATATGTGTAATTTGTTGATTGTATGTTTTAAAACCGCCAGGTGTGCTAGGTGGGCCAGGTGGGCCAGGTGTGCCAGGTGTGCTAGGTGGGCCAGGCGGCCAGGTGGGCCAGGCGTGCCAGGTGTGCCAGGTGGGCCAGGCGTGCCAGGTGTGCCAGGCGTGCCAGATGGGCCAGGTGTGCCAGGTGGGCCTGGCGTGCCAGGTGGGCCAGGTGGGCCAGGTGTGCTAGGTGGGCCAGGTGTGCTAGGTGGGCCAGGCGTGCCAGGTGGGCCAGGTTTCTATTGGTTTTCATTGCACCAAACAAGCTCAATCCAGCGCGGGTAAAGTATATGAAATTATTTAGAATGGTTCTTGAACCCAGGTCTGGTTCCTGGGACTGGAGGGAAACCACTGCATCAGGCTGTATTACATGAACCCAGGCCCGGTTCCTGGGACTGGAGGGAAACCACTGCATCAGGCTGTATTACATGAACCCAGGCCCGGTTCCTGGGACTGGAGGGAAACCACTGCATCAGGCTGTATTACATGAACCCAGGCCCGGTTCCTGGGACTGGAGGGAAACCACTGCATCAGGCTGTATTACATGAACCCAGGCCCGGTTCCTGGGACTGGAGGGAAACCACTGCATCAGGCTGTATTACATGAACCCAGGCCCGGTTCCTGGGACTGGAGGGAAACCACTGCATCAGGCTGTATTACATGAACCCAGGCCCGGTTCCTGGGACTGGAGGGAAACCACTGCATCAGGCTGTATTACATGAACCCAGGCCCGGTTCCTGGGACTGGAGGGAAACCACTGCATCAGGCTGTATTACATGAACCCAGGCCCGGTTCCTGGGACTGGAGGGAAACCACTGCATCAGGCTGTATTACATGAACCCAGGCCCGGTTCCTGGGACTGGAGGGAAACCACTGCATCAGGCTGTATTACATGAACCCAGGCCCGGTTCCTGGGACTGGAGGGAAACCACTGCATCAGGCTGTATTACATGAACCCAGGCCCGGTTCCTGGGACTGGAGGGAAACCACTGCATCAGGCTGTATTACATGAACCCAGGCCCGGTTCCTGGGACTGGAGGGAAACCACTGCATCAGGCTGTATTACATGAACCCAGGCCCGGTTCCTGGGACTGGAGGGAAACCACTGCATCAGGCTGTATTAAATGAACCCAGGCCCGGTTCCTGGGACTGGAGGGAAACCACTGCATCAGGCTGTATTACATGAACCCAGGCCCGGTTCCTGGGACTGGAGGGAAACCACTGCATCAGGCTGTATTAAATGAACCCAGGCCCGGTTCCTGGGACTGGAGGGAAACCACTGCATCAGGCTGTATTACATGAACCCAGGCCTGGTTCCTGGGACTGGAGGGAAACCACTGCATCAGGCTGTATTACATGAACCCAGGCCCGGTTCCTGGGACTGGAGGGAAACCACTGCATCAGGCTGTATTACATGAACCCAGGCCCGGTTCCTGGGACTGGAGGGAAACCACTGCATCAGGCTGTATTACATGAACCCAGGCCTGGTTCCTGGGACTGGAGGGAAACCACTGCATCAGGCTGTATTACATGAACCCAGGCCTGGTTCCTGGGACTGGAGGGAAACCACTGCATCAGGCTGTATTACATGAACCCAGGCCCGGTTCCTGGGACTGGAGGGAAACCACTGCATCAGGCTGTATTACATGAACCCAGGCCCGGTTCCCGGGACTGGAGGGAAACCACTGCATCAGGCTGTATTACATGTTCTATTGCACCGTGTATACACCGTTCCATCGTTAGTATGGTTTTCAAATTTGAAAATGTGTTTCAAATTCACCGTACACGTTAGTTTATAATATTATATATAGTATAGTATTATATATAGTATTATATATATATATATAGTAATATTAAAAAAAAACATTTTTAAGAAATACGATGAGATACACTTTGTTCCATAAATGAGTCATCCCCTGCTCCTCTCTCCATTTCTCTCTCTCTCTCTCTCTCCATTTCTCTCTCTCTCTCCATTTCTCTCTCTCTCTCCATTTCTCTCTCTCTCTCCATTTCTCTCTCCATTTCTCTCTCCTCTCTCCATTTCTCTCTTTCGCTCTCCATTTCTCTCTCTTTCTCTCTCCATTTCTCTCTCCTCTCTCCATTTCTCTCTTTCTCTCTCCATTTCTCTCTCTTTCTCTCTCCATTTCTCTCTCTTTCTCTCTCCATTTCTCTCTCTCTCTCCATTTCTCTCTCTCTCTCCATTTCTCTCTCTCTCTCCATTTCTCTCTCTCTCTCTCGCTCTCTCTCGCTCTCCATTTCTCTCTTTCTCTCTCCATTTCTCTCTCTCGCCATCCATCCAGCTCTCTCGCCATCCATCCAGCTCTCTCTCGCCATCCATCCAGCTCTCTCGCCATCCATCCAGCTCTCTCTCGCCATCCATCCAGCTCTCTCTCGCTATCTCTCGTGCTCTTTCTCCCCATCCCCCTCTCTCCCCATCTCTCTCTGTCTCTCTCTCCGTCCGTCCATGTCCCAGCTGGCCCCGGCAGGGAGAGGAGGGCCACAGCTGTTCTGACTGAACCAGACTGCTCCATTAGGGAGAGAACCTGACAGTGGAACATGAGTGGCCACTTTGACATTGCTCACTAAATTATTCTTACAGTACCGTGTGTGTGTGTACTGTACAACCATGTCTGCTGTGTGTGTGAAGGAACAGCTAGGACTGTCAACAGTAATGTGGGAAAAGCCTTTGCATGGATGCACACACACACACACACACACACACACACACACACACACACACACACACACACACACACACACACACACACACACCTCCCCCGGGGACACGACAACTAAGATGCTGAAGTCAGTTTCTATTTCAGACCGATCTGTTGTTCAGTTGAGGCCAAGTAAACACATGGTTACAGTCTTCCGAGTGTGGAGAATGTGTTACTCTGTTATGTGTGACCCATATGGTTCCCTGTGTAGTACACTAGTATTCACCCGCCCTTGGTCAAAAGTAGTGCACTATATAGGGAAGGATGTCGTTTGGGGCGCACATCGTGTGTTAGTGTCTGGAGTGTTAAGTGTTTTTGTTGTTGCTACAATATGGAAGAATACGTGTGGGGGAACCAGAACACAGGTCAAGTCTCTTCTTGAATCTTCTACCATTTTACTCTCATTTAATTTTTTTAAAGGAACTATTCCTTAGGGGAATTGGCTTCAGGCAAACTGGTTGCTGAGCAGAGGCCAGACCTCCATGATGAGAGAGGGACCCCACAGAGGCCAGACCTCCATGATGAGAGAGGGAACCCAAAGAGGCCAGACCTCCACGATGAGAGAGGGAACCCACAGAGGCCAGACCTCCATGATGAGAGAGGGAACCCACAGAGGCCAGACGTCCACGATGAGAGAGGGAACCCACAGAGGCCAGACCTCCATGATGAGAGAGGGAACCCAAAGAGGCCAGACCTCCATGATGAGAGAGGGAACCCACAGAGGCCAGACGTCCACGATGAGAGAGGGAACCCACAGAGGCCAGACCTCCACGATGAGAGAGGGAACCCACAGAGGCCAGACCTCCATGATGAGAGAGGGAACCCACAGAGGCCAGACCTCCATGATGAGAGAGGGAACACACAGAGGCCAGACCTCCATGATGAGAGAGGGAACCCACAGAGGCCAGACCTCCATGATGAGAGAGGGAACCCACAGAGGCCAGACCTCCACGATGAGAGAGGGAACCCACAGAGGCCAGACCTCCATGATGAGAGAGGGAACACACAGAGGCCAGACCTCCATGATGAGAGAGGGAACACACAGAGGCCAGACCTCCATGATGAGAGAGGGAACCCACAGAGGCCAGACCTCCACGATGAGAGAGGGACCCCACAGAGGCCAGACCTCCACGATGAGAGAGGGAACCCACAGAGGCCAGACCTCCATGATGAGAGAGGGAACACACAGAGGGAAGCATTTCACGAACCCAACACTTATGTCACTGCGCTTCTTTAAAAAAAATATTTCTGCCCTAAAGAGGAAGTTGTGCCTTTGATTCCTGGATCCCTTTATTAGACTGGATATTGTAAGATTGTGTGTGTGTCTATTGGTTAATTAGATAGTTCCATCCATCCTGCAGTGCCTCTGCCTCTGCTTCAGGGAATTGTTGTTCCTCTGTACAATTTACGCTGCTACTCCTCTGCTGTTATTCCGCTGCTGTCACCCCCTCGTTGTGTTAAAGAGAGACTGCCCCTAAAAACCAACTAATCCCTTTTGAAAAATGACATACAGTGCATTCGGAAAGTATTCAGACCCCTTGACTTTCCCCCCCCAAAAATGTATGTCACAGCCTTAATCTAAAATGTATAAATAAATTAATCCCCCCTCATCAATCTACACACAATACCCCATAATGACATCACAATACCCCATAATGACATCACAATACCCCATAATGACGAATGATGGAAGCCACTGTGTACTTGGGGACCTTCAATGCTGCAGACTTTTTTGTTTGTTTTTGTTGGTACCCTTCCCCAGATCTGTGCCTCGACACAATCCTGTCTCGGAGCTCTACGGACCATTCCTTCGACCTCATGACTTGCACTGTCAACTATGGGATGTTTATATTGACAGAAAGAGAAAGAATCTCAGCTGTTCCTCGAGTGGTAAAAAGCTGTTTTTGATCATCGTTCCTAATGAGTTGAAATTGAGTTGAGAATCAACAATAACACCTAGGTTTTTCTTTTTTTTACCTGCCGTTCGATCTTTCTTTCCCGTTAATTAAAACGTGCGGCCAGATTCTCTCTGTGCTTCGGCCCCAACAATAAGTTCCTCGGTCTCGTCTTGATTTTGTCTGGAGGAAGTTGTTAAGCCATCCAAGTGTTTTAAAATAACTAATATGGTAAAATTATTAATCTGTGAAGCTAAAATCCTCTGGTGACCAAAGAAATGTATCGTCTGCGCAGCAGTGAAAATCAATGCTGTGCTTTCTGATAACGATGTCAAGGGATACCATATATAAACTGAACCTTGTGGAACGTCACATGTGATATGTATTTTCTCAGAGTTATGTTCACAAAGGGTGACAAAAATACTCTTGACCGGTTAAATGGGTCCTAAACCAATTTTGAACTGGACCGGAGAGGCCAACCCACCTCTCCAGTCTGTCCAGAAGTACAGTACCACTCAGACGTTTGGAAACACCTACTCATTCCAGAGTTTTCTTTATTTTTTACTATTTTCTACATTGTACAATAATAGTGAAGACATCAACACTATGAAATAACACGTATGGAATCATGTAGTAACCAAAAAAGTGTTAAGCAAATCAAAATATTTTAGATTCTTCAAAGTAGCCACCCTTTTGCCTTGATGACAGCTTTGCACACTCTTGGCATTTTCTCAACCAGCTTCACCTGGAATGCTTTTCCAACAGTCTTGAAGGTGTTCTCACATATGCTGAGCACTTGTTGGCTGCTTTTCCTTCACTGTACGATCTGACTCATCCTTAACCATCTCAATTGGGTTGAGGTCGGGTGATGCAGCACTCCATTACTCTCCTTGTTCAAACAGCTCTTACACAGCCTGAAGGTGTGTTGGGTCATTGTCCTGTTGAAAAACAAATGATAGATCCCACGAAGCTCAAACCAGATGGGATGGCGTATCGCTGCAGAATGCTGTGATAGCCACGCTGGTTAAAAGTGTGCCTTGAATTCTAATTAAATCCCTGACAGTGTTACCATGGGCATGAAGGCTCTGAAGGTGGGTACATGTCCTGCGACCAGATTGGTTTAGCTACCTCCCCAAAATTATTTCCTTCACTGTTCACTTCCTATTGTCACTTCAGAATAAAAGTGTGCCATGCGACACAAGTACCTTTTTGTGACATCTCCTCCGTTGTTGCCAAAGTCTCCCTCGACTTCTATGAAAAGGACACAGTGACCCGAGTTACTGCCCTGATGACCGACGGCTTCATCAACAACGACAGGTAATATGATGTTGGTAATGTGTGTGTTATGTGAAAAGTTGTATTCAAAACTACCCGGGTTGATAAAATATTATGTTAATAATCCAGCCAAGCAAGTAGAGTCATTTTGGTTGTGAAGTCCATTTCTTTAGAATGAATTGCAATTTACCACTTGGATGTCTATAATGTCACAGGCCCTACGCAAGGCTGTGGTTGTTGGAGACATGTCCAGTTTTCAGCTGAACATGCAGCCCTCATCAGTATCATGTAGACATGCAGCCCTCATCAGTATCATGTAGACATGCAGCCCTCATGGTGAACATTCATATTTTCTACATTTATTTAACTAGGCAAGTGAGTTAAGAACAAATTATTATTTACAATGACAGCCTAGGAACAGTGGGTTAACTGGCCTAGGAACAGTGGGTTAACTGGTCTAGGAACAGTGGGTTAACTGGCCTAGGAACAGTGGGTTAACTGGCCTAGGAACAGTGTGTTAACTGGCCTAGGAACAGTGGGTTAACTGGCCTAGGAACAGTGGGTTAACTGGTCTAGGAACAGTGGGTTAACTGGTCTAGGAACAGTGGGTTAACTGGCCTAGGAACAGTGGGTTAACTGGTCTAGGAACAGTGGGTTAACTGTCTGTTCAGGGGCAGAATGACAGATTTGTACCTTGTCAGCTCGGGGATTTGATCTTGCAACCTTTCGGTTACTAGTCCAACGCTCTAACCACTATGCTACCCTGCTGCCCCCATATGAATGTAACAGTCAGACATGACCTCACTGTGAACATTCCTATGAATGGAACAGTCAGACATGACCTCACTGTGAACATTCCTATGAATGGAACAGACAGACATGACCTCACTGTGAACATTCCTATGAATGGAACAGTCAGACATGACCTCACTGTGAGCATTCCTATGAATGGAACAGACATGACCTCACTGTGAACATTCCTATGAATGGAACAGACAGACATGACCTCACTGTGAACATTCCTATGAATGGAACAGACATGACCTCACTGTGAACATTCCTATGAATGGAACAGTCAGACATGACCTCACTGTGAGCATTCCTATGACTGGAACAGACATGACCTCACTGTGAACATTCCTATGAATGGAACAGTCAGACATGACCTCACTGTGAACATTCCTGTGACTGGAACAGTCAGACATGACCTCACTGTGAACATTCCCATGAATGGAACAGACATGACCTCACTGTGAACATTCCTATGACTGGAACAGTCAGACATGACCTCACTGTGAACATTCCTATGACTGGAACAGACAGACATGACCTCACTGTGAACATTCCTATGACTGGAACAGTCAGACATGACCTCACTGTGAACATTCCTATGACTGGAACAGACAGACATGACCTCACTGTGAACATTCCTATGAATGGAACAGACAGACATGACCTCACTGTGAACATTCCTATGACTGGAACAGCCATGACCTCACTGTGAACATTCCTATGACTGGAACAGACAGACATGACCTCACTGTGAACATTCCTATGAATGGAACAGACAGACATGACCTCACTGTGAACATTCCTATGAATGGAACAGTCAGACATGACCTCACTGTGAGCATTCCTATGAATGGAACAGACATGACCTCACTGTGAACATTCCTATGACTGGAACAGTCAGACATGACCTCACTGTGAACATTCCTATGACTGGAACAGACATGACCTCACTGTGAACATTCCTATGACTGGAACAGTCAGACATGACCTCACTGTGAACATTCCTATGAATGGAACAGACATGACCTCACTGTGAACATTCCTATGAATGGAACAGACAGACATGACCTCACTGTGAGCATTCCTATGAATGGAACAGACAGACATGACCTCACTGTGAACATTCCTATGACTGGAACAGACAGACATGACCTCACTGTGAACATTCCTATGAATGGAACAGACAGACATGACCTCACTGTGAGCATTCCTATGAATGGAACAGACAGACATGACCTCACTGTGAACATTCCTATGACTGGAACAGACAGACATGACCTCACTGTGAACATTCCTATGAATGGAACAGTCAGACATGACCTCACTGTGAGCATTCCTATGACTGGAACAGACATGACCTCACTGTGAACATTCCTATGACTGGAACAGACAGACATGACCTCACTGTGAGCATTCCTATGAATGGGACAGTCAGACATGACCTCACTGTGAACATTCCTATGAATGGAACAGACAGACATGACCTCACTGTGAACATTCCTATGACTGGAACAGTCAGACATGACCTCACTGAGCATTCCTATGAATGGGACAGTCAGACATGACCTCACTGTGAGCATTCCTATGACTGGAACACACAGACATGACCTCACTGTGAACATTCCTATGAATGGGACAGTCAGACACACATGTTGGCAAGTATTCGGCCATAAACCTTCACCTGTCAGCGGCAACAGCTTTCACAGGCTCATCATTTGTACAAATACAGAAGGTAACCCATTTCATTACTTTGATAAATTGTTTCACAATTGGGTGATTAAATGTATGTAATACAGACATTATTTGTTGCTTATTTTATATTTCTTAGATGCATATGATAGCTGTGTTCACCATTCTGTTTCACTTCACGTGTCTCCATATCTGAAGTGAAACAGAAAGATGAAGGCAGTGATCAGGTTGGTTCCACCAGGCTAATCAGAACCACTATTGATAATGTAATCAGTGCTCTGTGTGTGTTTTGTCTGTGACCGACCGGTATCTTTGAGGTGCCAGGAGATGATCTACGCTGCTATACCCATCAATGGGGTACTGGCCTGCCTGCTGGCCTGCTCATCAACACTGGCCTGCCTGCTGGCCTGCTCATCAACGGTCGTCGATGGGGAGAATAAAATGAGGTAGGTTTAGTCTGACCTATTCAAACTCCGACGTAGTATATGTTTGTGTGTCAGATATCACCTATCACTAACTGCCATCGGTAATATAACGGTGACTGTGTGTGTTCACAGATGTGTGAGATGCAGAGACCTAGCACTCAACACATGCACAATGAGGTGATTTACTGTGTGAGATGCAGAGACCTAGCACTCAACACATGCACAATGAGGTGATTTACTGTGTGAGATGCAGAGACCTAGCACTCAACACATGCACAATGAGGTGATTTACTGTGTGAGATGCAGAGACCTAGCACTCAACACATGCACAATGAGGTGATTTACTAATAATACAGTAACATCAACACCTTTTTCATTCCATGTGTCACTAATGAACTCCGCCTCAACTCTGACTATTTCTACAGATGGACTGGAGATGTTTTTGCCAGACGGCAGCCTCAGTCGTTTGATGGTGAGACCATAATTGGGTAGGTTTTTATCTGACCTGTTCAATCTTCAACATAGTACTTGTTTGTGTGTCAGATATTACCTATCCTATCTGCCATTGGTAACAGAACAGTGACTGTGTGTATGTGTTCACAGAAACAGGTATGGAGCCAGCGCATGGAGACTTGCAAGATGATGTGATGAAGTCCAGACTGACAGACAGGCTTGATACTGATGTCTCTGAATGGAGAGAGACCTGGCACTCTGACAGACAGGCTAGATACTGATGTCTCTGAATGGAGAGAGACCTGGCACTCTGACAGACAGGCTAGATACTGATGTCTCTGAATGGACAGAGACCTGGCACTCTGACAGACAGGCTAGATACTGATGTCTCTGAATGGAGAGAGACCTGGCACTCTGACAGACAGGCTAGATACTGATGTCTCTGAATGGACAGAGACCTGGCACTCTGACAGACAGGCTAGATACTGATGTCTCTGAATGGAGAGAGACCTGGCACTCTGACAGACAGGCTAGATACTGATGTCTCTGATACTGATGTCTCTGAATGGAGAGAGACCTGGCACTCTGACAGACAGGCTAGATACTGTTGTCTCTGAATGGAGAGAGACCTGGCACTCTGACAGACAGGCTAGATACTGATGTCTCTGAATGGAGAGAGACCTGGCACTCTGACAGACAGGCTAGATACTGATGTCTCTGAATGGAGAGAGACCTGGCACTCTGACAGACAGGCTAGATACTGATGTCTCTGATACTGATGTCTCTGAATGGAGAGAGACCTGGCACTCTGACAGACAGGCTAGATACTGATGTCTCTGAATGGAGAGAGACCTGACACTCTGACAGACAGGCTAGATACTGATGTCTCTGAATGGACAGAGACCTGACACTGACAGATGGGCTAGATACTGATGTCTCTGAATGGAGAGACACCTGGCACTCTGACAGACAGGCTAGGTACTGATGTCTCTGAATGGAGAGAGACCTGGCACTCTGACAGACAGGCTAGATACTGATGTCTCTGAATGGACAGAGACCTGGCACTCTGACAGACAGGCTAGATACTGATGTCTCTGATACTGATGTCTCTGAATGGAGAGAGACCTGGCACTCTGACAGACAGGCTAGATACTGTTGTCTCTGAATGGAGAGAGACCTGGCACTCTGACAGACAGGCTAGATACTGATGTCTCTGAATGGAGAGAGACCTGGCACTCTGACAGACAGGCTAGATACTGATGTCTCTGAATGGAGAGAGACCTGGCACTCTGACAGACAGGCTAGATACTGATGTCTCTGATACTGATGTCTCTGAATGGAGAGAGACCTGGCACTATGACAGACAGGCTAGATACTGATGTCTCTGATACTGATGTCTCTGAATGGAGAGAGACCTGGCACTCTGACAGATAGGCTAGATACTGATGTCTCTGAATGGAGAGAGACCTGGCACTCTGACAGACAGGCTAGATACTGATGTCTCTGAATGGAGAGAGACCTGACACTCTGACAGACAGGCTAGATACTGATGTCTCTGAATGGACAGAGACCTGGCACTCTGACAGATGGGCTAGATACTGATGTCTCTGAATGGAGAGACACCTGGCACTCTGACAGATAGGCTAGATACTGATGTCTCTGAATGGACAGAGACCTGGCACTCTGACAGACAGGCTAGATACTGATGTCTCTGATACTGATGTCTCTGAATGGAGAGAGACCTGGCACTCTGACAGATAGGCTAGATACTGATGTCTCTGAATGGAGAGAGACCTGGCACTCTGACAGACAGGCTAGATACTGATGTCTCTGAATGGAGAGAGACCTGACACTCTGACAGACAGGCTAGATACTGATGTCTCTGAATGGACAGAGACCTGACACTGACAGATGGGCTAGATACTGATGTCTCTGAATGGAGAGACACCTGGCACTCTGACAGACAGGCTAGATACTGATGTCTCTGAATGGAGAGAGACCTGGCACTCTGACAGACAGGCTAGATACTGATGTCTCTGAATGGACAGAGACCTGGCACTCTGACAGACAGGCTAGATACTGATGTCTCTGATACTGATGTCTCTGAATGGAGAGAGACCTGGCACTCTGACAGACAGGCTAGATACTGTTGTCTCTGAATGGAGAGAGACCTGGCACTCTGACAGACAGGCTAGATACTGATGTCTCTGAATGGAGAGAGACCTGGCACTCTGACAGATAGGCTTGATACTGATGTCTCTGAATGGAGAGAGACCTGGCACTCTGACAGACAGGCTAGATACTGATGTCTCTGAATGGAGAGAGACCTGGCACTCTGACAGACAGGCTAGATACTGATGTCTCTGAATGGAGAGACACCTGGCCCTCTGACAGATAGGCTAGATACTGATGTCTCTGAATGGAGAGAGACCTGGCACTCTGACAGATAGGCTAGATACTGATGTCTCTGAATGGAGAGACACCTGGCCCTCTGACAGATAGGCTAGATACTGATGTCTCTGAATGGAGAGAGACCTGGCACTCTGACAGACAGGCTAGATACTGATGTCTCTGAATGGAGAGAGACCTGGCACTCTGACAGACAGGCTAGATACTGATGTCTCTGAATGGACAGAGACCTGGCACTCTGACAGACAGGCTAGATACTGATGTCTCTGATACTGATGTCTCTGAATGGAGAGAGACCTGGCACTCTGACAGACAGGCTAGATACTGTTGTCTCTGAATGGAGAGAGACCTGGCACTCTGACAGACAGGCTAGATACTGATGTCTCTGAATGGAGAGAGACCTGGCACTCTGACAGATAGGCTTGATACTGATGTCTCTGAATGGAGAGAGACCTGGCACTCTGACAGACAGGCTAGATACTGATGTCTCTGAATGGACAGAGACCTGGCACTCTGACAGACAGGCTAGATACTGATGTCTCTGATACTGATGTCTCTGAATGGAGAGAGACCTGGCACTCTGACAGACAGGCTAGATACTGTTGTCTCTGAATGGAGAGAGACCTGGCACTCTGACAGACAGGCTAGATACTGATGTCTCTGAATGGAGAGAGACCTGGCACTCTGACAGATAGGCTTGATACTGATGTCTCTGAATGGAGAGAGACCTGGCACTCTGACAGACAGGCTAGATACTGATGTCTGAATGGAGAGAGACCTGGCACTCTGACAGATGGGCTAGATACTGATGTCTCTGAATGGAGAGAGACCTGGCACTCTGACAGACAGGCTAGATACTGATGTCTCTGAATGGAGAGACACCTGGCCCTCTGACAGATAGGCTAGATACTGATGTCTCTGAATGGAGAGAGACCTGGCACTCTGACACATAGGCTAGATACTGATGTCTCTGAATGGAGAGACACCTGGCCCTCTGACAGATAGGCTAGATACTGATGTCTCTGAATGGAGAGAGACCTGGCACTCTGACAGACAGGCTAGATACTGATGTCTCTGAATGGAGAGAGACCTGGCACTCTGATAGACAGGCTAGATACTGATGTCTCTGAATGGAGAGACACCTGGCACTCTGACAGATAGGCTAGATACTGATGTCTCTGAATGGAGAGAGACCTGGCACTCTGACAGATAGGCTAGATACTGATGTCTCTGAATGGAGAGACACCTGGCCCTCTGACAGATAGGCTAGATACTGATGTCTCTGAATGGAGAGAGACCTGGCACTCTGACAGACAGGCTAGATACTGATGTCTCTGAATGGAGAGAGACCTGACACTCTGACAGACAGGCTAGATACTGATGTCTCTGAATGGACAGAGACCTGACACTGACAGATGGGCTAGATACTGATGTCTCTGAATGGAGAGACACCTGGCACTCTGACAGACAGGCTAGATACTGATGTCTCTGAATGGAGAGAGACCTGGCACTCTGACAGACAGGCTAGATACTGATGTCTCTGAATGGACAGAGACCTGGCACTCTGACAGACAGGCTAGATACTGATGTCTCTGATACTGATGTCTCTGAATGGAGAGAGACCTGGCACTCTGACAGACAGGCTAGATACTGATGTCTCTGAATGGAGAGAGACCTGGCACTCTGACAGATAGGCTTGATACTGATGTCTCTGAATGGAGAGAGACCTGGCACTCTGACAGACAGGCTAGATACTGATGTCTCTGAATGGACAGAGACCTGGCACTCTGACAGACAGGCTAGATACTGATGTCTCTGATACTGATGTCTCTGAATGGAGAGAGACCTGGCACTCTGACAGACAGGCTAGATACTGTTGTCTCTGAATGGAGAGAGACCTGGCACTCTGACAGACAGGCTAGATACTGATGTCTCTGAATGGAGAGAGACCTGGCACTCTGACAGATAGGCTTGATACTGATGTCTCTGAATGGAGAGAGACCTGGCACTCTGACAGACAGGCTAGATACTGATGTCTGAATGGAGAGAGACCTGGCACTCTGACAGATGGGCTAGATACTGATGTCTCTGAATGGAGAGAGACCTGCACTCTGACGACAGGCTAGATACTGATGTCTCTGAATGGAGAGACACCTGGCCCTCTGACAGATAGGCTAGATACTGATGTCTCTGAATGGAGAGAGACCTGGCACTCTGACACATAGGCTAGATACTGATGTCTCTGAATGGAGAGACACCTGGCCCTCTGACAGATAGGCTAGATACTGATGTCTCTGAATGGAGAGAGACCTGGCACTCTGACAGACAGGCTAGATACTGATGTCTCTGAATGGAGAGAGACCTGGCACTCTGATAGACAGGCTAGATACTGATGTCTCTGAATGGAGAGACACCTGGCACTCTGACAGATAGGCTAGATACTGATGTCTCTGAATGGAGAGAGACCTGGCACTCTGACAGATGGGCTAGATACTGATGTCTCTGAATGG